>NC_092187.1:26306009-26308509 GCF_043641665.1 Enoplosus armatus | reverse complement strand
GCTTCAAACAGTCGATGGTTTGCTTTGATATAAAACGCCTGCAGCTGTGTGTGTGTGTGACTGTGAGTGTGTTCATCAGACAGTTAGACTCAAGCTTTCTCATCAAGTTCGTCAGAAGACTGTGAGAACTATATTTTCAGGGTTCAGATTCAACACTACATTGAACATTGTCACTATAACAACACTACAACTATAACAACACTACAACTACAAAAACACTGTCACTATAACAACACAACTATAACAACACTATAACTATAACAATACTGTCACCATAAAAACACAGTCACTATGACAACACTGTCACTATCACAACACTACAACTACAACAACACTACAATTATAACAACACTGTCACTATAACAACACTACAACTATAACAACAATAACAACATTGTCACTATAACAACAATACAACACTACAACTCTAACAACACGGTCACTATAACAACACTACAACTACAAAAACACTGTCACTATAACAACACTACAACTATAACAACACTATAACTATAACAATACTGTCACTATAACAACACTACAACTATAACAACAATAACAACATTGTCAATATAACAACACTACAACTATAACAACACTGTCACTATAACAACACTACAACTATAACAATAACAACAATACAACTATAACAACACTGTCACTATAACACTACAACTACAAAAACACTGTCACTATAACAACATTACAACTATAACAACACTATAACTATAACAATACTGTCACTATAACACTACAACTGTAACAACACTACAACTATAACAACACTGTCACTATAACAACACTACAACTATAACACTACAACTATAACAACACTATAACTATAACAATATTGTCACCATAAAAACACTGTCATTATCACAACACTGTCACTATAACAACACTATAACTATAATAATACTGTCACTATAACAACACTACAACTATAACAACACTGTCACTATAACAACTCTACAACTATAACCCGACGTCAGCGTGTGACGTCAGCGTGTGACGTCATTCACTCCGCCATAGCCCGTCTACAGACTCAACACGCGAATGCATTCATTGCTATTTCGGGTGACTTCAACCACGTCACCATGGCTAAGACACTTCCCACCTTCACTCAGTATGTGAGCTGTCGTACTAGAGAGGAGAGGACCCTGGACTTGCTGTATGCTAACGTGAAGGATTCATACAACTCCTCTCCCCTCCCCCCTCTGGGTAGGTCAGACCACAACCTAGTGCACCTCAACCCCTGTCCTGTGCCTCTGGTCAAGAGCCAGCCTGCAACCATAAGGACAGTGAGGAGATGGTCGGAGGAGGCTTATGAGACACTTCAGGGATGTTTTGAGGTGACTGACTGGCAGGCACTCTGTGAGCCGCATGGAGAGGACATTGATGAGCTCACAGAGTGCATCATGGACTACATCAACTTCTGTGTGGACTCCACTGTCCCAGCAAGGACTGTCCATTGTTATTCAAAAAACAAGCCATGGGTGACAAAAGGACATCAAGGCCATCCTGAATGCAAAGAAGAGGGCTTTCAGAGCTGGCAACAGGGAGGAGGTGGGAACGATCCAGGGGGAACTGAAGGTGAAGATCAGGGAGGCCAAGGAGGAGTACAGGAGGAAGAACAACACCAGAGAGGTCTGGAGTGGAATGAGGACCATCACGGGTTTCAGGCAGACCAACAACAGAGGAGTTGAAGGCAGTGTGGACCGAGCCAACGAACTGAATCTGTTTTTCAACAGATCTGACACTGTGGGCCCTGCTCACCCCCAGCCCCAGCCCCCACCCCCTGTGAGAGCTCCCATTCAAGAGTAGAAAGTAGCATAACTTTAGAAATGAGAGTATGTACAAAAATAAGATATAAAAAATAAGAAATATACACATTTACAATATTTAAGTGAGAAATAAGTCTATAAATAAGTATATATATATATATATATATATATATATATATATATATATATATATATCTGTCCAGAATCAGTCTGTGTCTTCTGAGTGTCAGTGACACTCAGAGGGAGGAGCTGAACAGTTTGATGGCCACAGGCAAGAATGATTTCCTGTGGCGCTCTGTTGTACATTTGGGAGGAATGAGTCTCCCACTGAAGCTGCTCTTGTGTCTGACCAGTACATCATGGAGAGGATGTTAGACATTGTCCAAGATGCCCTGCAGCTTTTAAAATTTAATAAAGATTTCTTAAAAAGCAAAGACCCAGCACCCCAAGGACTTCAACAGCTACAGGCCGGTGGCACAGACTTCGCACCTGATGAAGACCCTGGAGAGGCTGGTCCTTTTCCACCTCCGCCCCCTGGTGAGCCCATCTATGGACCCGCTACAGTTCACCTATCAACCTGGCATTGGGGTGATCTCTCTATGTGCAACACAGTATAATCCCTTTACCTTTCTTTCTTTCGTTCTGTGAATTTGTAAATTATAGTGGTTTTTTAGTTTTAGCTTTTTTTATAACGGTCTTCATTGTTTTTATTTATT
>NC_092187.1:26291009-26298509 GCF_043641665.1 Enoplosus armatus | reverse complement strand
GCAGAGTTTCTCTGTTCCTTATCGATGGTCATGATTGATCACGTGATTAATATTCACAGAAATAAATCTGACTTTAAATAATTTCTGAATCTTTTCCAAGAACTTTTTAAACATCAGACGTCACGAGGTCCAGAGTCACGTGTCACGCGGGACAGGACCCCTCGTCACGTAGTGAACTCTGAAGTCACACCTGCAGCTGAGTGAAGCTCCTTCATGAGCTGTAGAGTATAAATACAGCAGCAAGGGACGAACTTCCGTCTCTCTGAACTTCTCGTAACCATGGTTACATGTAGACTAATAATGAAAGTGTGTCGATGTCGCCGGCATTCTGTATTGTGATGTGATGAAAGCAGTTTGTCCTGAATGTAAAGACAAAGATAATACTGTTGAAGAAAGTCGGAGTGTAAACGTGGCGTCTTCAGGCTTACGTCAGTCCAGAGGACGTCATTTAAAGTATTAAGAGATCATCCTGTCTGTTAGGGTCTTTCTCTGGGGGGCGGAGGGTTAGGGTTAACCCTAACCCTGACTTTCAAAATAAAGCTCTCAAAACTACTTTCTTAGATATATATATATATATATATATACACATCTATATATATATACACACACACATCTATATATATATATATACACACATATATTGGATGCTTCTCTATACATCATAAACTTCAGAGGAAAGAAATATGAAAATTGCTTTTATAAACAGTTCAGATTGTTGGTTCTCAGCTGATCAATGAAAAAATAAATCATTGAGCTACTTTTCAAACTGATCACAGATCAGCTTCTACTGACTGATGAGTCTTCAGCCAGGTCAAAAACAGAATCACTGGATTACAGTGTGCAGTGCAGTGTGTCCTGTGAAGGTCATCTGAATCCAGAGCATGAATGGCAGACTCCGCCACTAACAATAAAAAATACTATAGAGGTAATTAGTGAATTTAAATACATTTTGACCACGAACAGAATCAAAAACAGGGTTTGGGTGCCCTGTAGCTCACTTGACTGAACAGGTGTCCCATGCACAAAGGCTGAGTCCTTGCCGCAGCGGCCCTGGGTTCGATTCTGGCCTGGGGCCCTTTGCTGCATGTCACCCCCTCTCCCCCAAAATACAATCTTAAAAAAACAAAACAGGGTTTGATTTGATGAAAATCTGACAGATTAAAACTTGAATGTGTAAAAGTTTGAAGACAGGAAGTGGACTCCACACAGCCGGTAAAAAAATGCTCTAAAAATATTTATTGTTCAAGAGAATATTCACAAACAAGTTTGATTTTCAAACAGCTGAAAAATGATTTGCTTCCTGCTCAGACTCCGTCACTGCAGCCAACAAACATCAACAACAGAAGAAGAAACAGAAACCACAGAAGAAATAACTTTTCTTACAGACATTTATAAAAAAGGAATAACAAAATATTTTGATGCTACGGAAAGAAAATAATTTACAACTGGTTTAAACACCCCTGTGACCTTTGTCATGACCTCAGCGAGTCACAGAGGGCAAGAGACACAGACAGACAGAGAGCTACACCTACGTTTAATAAACTCAAACTGTATTTCCATTTGAAGGTGAAAAGCTGTTGACTCCGCACCTCACCGTCTCCATGACAACCAAAAATCTCCAGAAGAAGAAAAGAGTTCTGATTGGTCAATACTGTACAAATATCCTACAAGTCTTTTATTTTGTCCGTTTCCTGTGGGACAGGAAAGTGTCAGAGCCCGGCCTCTTCCTCATTGACCCCCTGCAGGGTGGAGCTTAAGATGACAGTAACCGATCACAGTCGTCAGCAGAATGTCAGCTCATCCTATTGGTCGGTTCTGAACTTCTTTGGTCCACCAGGTTTACTGAAGATGAGAAAATAAATTTACAGTATTCATGGGATTTAAAATGGACATTATATACATACATACATACACACATACATATATACATATGCACACACACATATATACACACGTACTCTCAAGATGGCGCCGCACTGGTGGCAGCCTGTTACAGAAGCTTTAACTTTCGATCTGTTTTTAGTTTCTCAAGTGTGTTTTTTTGTGTACTTTTTAAATTATTTTCAAGTACGCAACTATGGATGTTCATCTGGTGACATTGGTAGTTTGCCTCTTGCTGTTTTTCGGACTTTTGGACTCTGCCTCTGGAAACTCATTCATTCACGGATCCATTGTTCACACTCAGGATCAGCTGATAGCCCTGAGTCGCACACCGCCTCAGCGCGGAGAGACCGGACATCCCCGCGGAGATAAGGAGAAGGAGGAGAGGCTGCAGAGCTGGAGTAAAGCGACGGGAGCAAAAAAGACGATAAAAACCATGTATACAAGATGGACGAGCTAACGGCGCTAACCCGGCTTCAGAGGGAGCATCGTGAGTGCAGTCTCATGTGCTTCACCGAGACGTGGCTGAATGAACTTTCCCCGGACTCAAACGCAACCCTGGATGGCTTTCATCTTATTTGGGCCGACAGGAAAGCTGCGGAGAGCAGTAAGAAGAAGGGTGGGGGTATTGCTATGCTTGTAAACGAGAGATGGTGCAACCCGGGACACATCAGCGTCAAGGAGCAGCGCTGCACCAGAGACATTGAGCTGCTAGCTGTTGGTATTCGGCCATACTACCTCCCGAGGGAGTTCTCACATGTTATTGCCGTCACTATGTACATCCCTCCACCGGCCGATGCTGCTGCAGCCTGCGAGCTCATCCACACTGTCGTCTCTCAGCTACAGACTCGGCACCCCCAAGCCCTCCTCCTCATCTCCGGTGGCTTCAATCACGCTTCCCTGTCTGCTACTCTCCCCACCTTCACCCAATATGTGAAATGCCACACCAGGGACAATAAAACTCTGGACCTACTGTATGCAAACACCAAGGATGCATACACCTCACTCCCCCTCCCCCCGCTTGGCCGATCAGATCACAACCTCGTTCACCTCCTTCCTGACTACACCCCCCAGGTGAATAAACATCCACCTGTGGAGAGGTCAGTGATGGTGTGGTCTGAGGAGGCCAGTGCAAGGCTCAGGGACTGCTTTGAAACAACAGACTGGGAAGCACTCTGCAGCCCTCATGGGGAGGACATTGACCGTTTGACCCACTGCATTACGGACTACATCAACTTCTGTCTGGAGAATACGGTGCCTTCCAAGAAGGTACAGTGTTTTCCCAACAACAAACCCTGGGTGACCCCCGACATTAAGACCCTACTGAATGAAAAGAAGAGGGCCTTTAGGTCGGGGGACAAAGAGCAGCTGCGGAGCATCCAGAAGCAGCTCCGGCAACAAATAAGGAAGGGCAAGGAGAGCTACAGGAGGAAACTGGAGGAACATATGGGGCAAAATAACACCAGGGATGTCTGGAGAGGACTTAAGAAGATCTCTGGACATGGAAAAGGTGAGGGGAGACACCAGGACAGTGGAGACAGGGACTGGGCTAACAAACTAAACCTGTTCTTCAACAGATTCGACTCTGCCCAGTCTCCCTCCCACACCTATCCTGCCCCCTCTTCACACCTCCCCGAGCTGCCCTCCACTCCACCCCCCTGCTCATCCCCTTCCTTATTAACACCAGACTGTCACCAGTCCACAACTCCCCCCACCCCACCCCCCTCTCCTTAACAGCGGACCAGGTGGGAAGGGAGCTGAGATCCATCAAGGTGAGAAAGGCCTCGGGGCCGGACGGAATCAGCCCCAGACTGCTCAAGGACTGTGCAGACCAGCTCTGTGGGGTGGTCATGCACATGTTCAATATGAGCCTCAGTCTGGAGAAAGTCCTGGCCCAGTGGAAGACTTCCTGCGTGGTCCCGGTACCCAAAACGGCGCACCCCAGGGAACTCAACCACTACAGGCCTGCTGCCCTGACCTCTCACCTTATGAAGACCATGGAGAGGATCATCCTCAAACACCTGCAACCCCTGGTGAGCACAATGCTGGACCCCCTCCAGTTTGCTTACTGTCCTGGAATCTACTACACAGATCCCTTTCCCACCTGGAAAACACTGGAAGCACTGTGAGGATCATGTTCTTTGACTTCTCCATGCCTTCAACACCATCCAGCCAGCACTGCTGAGGGTGAAGTTGGAGGGAGCGGGAGTGGACCGTCACCTGGCTTCATGGACAATATATATGTGTGTGTATACAATCCTGTATGTGTGAGTTAATATAATCAGTTCTTACAAATCAGGAGCTCCTGGTCTCTTCACTGCTGGTTTGGCATCTTTACTGCTTTCTATAGGAGAGAGAGAACATCCTTAATATCAACTCATTAATATGGACCTCATTACTCTTCTGGTTATTATTTTATTAGTCTCACCTTGTAGCCACCGGACCTGTGTGGCTGGCCCGTAGCCCTTCTGGTTGCGAGCGGCGATGCGGAAGATGATGGCGGGTTTGGTGGTGTAGTCAATGTGGGCATTGCCGAGGCTGGAGGCCTGGACCAGGCAGGACGGGTTGGGACCGCAGTAGACCCTCATGAAGGCCAGTTGGGCAGGACCGGAACCTGAACTGGAGGAGGTGGCCTGGCTTGACTGGATGGCCAGGTACACAGAGTACTCCGTGATCTTCCCAGATGTGACGGCAGGAGGCTCCCAGGTCAGCTGAGCCCCGTCCAGGTTCTGTCGAATCAGAATGAAAGACAGACTAGAGATCAGCAGCTGTTCCTCCAAAATACTGAACTACATTTCCCATGATTCCACCTGCTTGTTTACACACATCACACAACATGAACCTGTTGACTGACACATAAAACGTAGTCCAGTTCAGCACCACTACAACAACATGGTGTTGCAGTGGTTAGCACTGTCGCACGGAGGCACAGCAGATTGGGGGTTTGAATCCCAGCTCCCCCGTCCACATGTCCAAGTGTCCTTGAGCAACACACTGAACACTAAGTTGCCACCTTGCATGGCATCTGTGTGAATGAGAGCTGATCTGTAAAGCGCTGTGGGGAGTTCTAGACATCACAGAAGTGAAGTCCATTTAGCAGAAACAGTTAAATGTAAACAGCGTTAATCAGTTTTTATGACAAAACACTTGTGTTGATCTGCATCAGATTGCACAGGTGTACCTAATAAAGTGGACGCTGTCAGACAGCAGAAACGGAATGAGAAGTGACGCATGGCTCCCCCTGCTGGTCTCTCATATCCAACACATCACAGTGATGATGGCTTCCATGGTGACCCAGCTGACAAGCTAGTCCTGCTGGTTGTGAACATCCCAAACAGGAAGTGTGTCTCACCTTGCTAATCTTGATGGCACATGGCGCTCCAGGGAAACCAGGAAGACACGTTTTAAATGCAGACACCTCTGAGAACGCCCCGCGGCCGCAGATATTTATCCCTGCAACCCGAAACTTATAGGCCGTCCCCGGCTGCAGCTCCACCTTCCTCATCTGACTGTAGTCCGGCATCACACCCGAGTCATCCTGCAGGTACATACATCATCAATAACCTGATATATTTATATCAATAATGTGATCAAACGTAGAGGAACACCCTGTAGAAACTGTGACAGTGATTAAGGGGGCAGGTGAAGTTCATTTTGTAGGTTATGTGCTTTTGTTTTGAAAACACAGCTATGGTTCCTGTTGAATGAAGGTCTTCAATGAATAAACAGCTGATCACAGATGAGGTCATTTTCTAACTCTCTTATTGTGAAAAGCAGAATTTTAATGATTAATCTGTAATCAAAATAGTTGATTATTTTTCGATCGATGAATGGAGTAATCATTTCAGCTCAATTTGAAATCCTGCTGACATCATACTCCTTCACAGCTGTGAAGATTGTCTTCTTTGTGAAATGATTTGATAACAAGTGAGAAGTTCTTACGTCTGCCATGTTGTTGTCGTAGGGGACGTAGTAATGTGTGACCACCATGTTGGTCACTTTGACGATGCCGACGTCATACCACTGACTGTCCCTCGCTGATGACCTCACCTGGACGCTCTGCTTCTGCGCACACACACACACACAGAGTTAGCATGTTGTTAGCGTGTTGTTGGTGTCATACTGCCCCCTGTTGTTGCTCTGCAGTGTTGTGTCTCTCACCCCTGCAGTTGCTGCGATGCCATTGGTCACCTCAGTGAGAGGGGCAGTTTGAATCTTAGCCGGGCTGGCCGTCAGAGGAGGGGCGGGACCAAACGTACTAGCCAATCGGGCCACGGCGCTTGTCACTGCTGATGATGTCAGCTCGTGTCCGTTACTCTCTGCTGTCGGGTCATTCAGGCTGTCTGCTGGAGCAAGGCCTTCTGGGAAACACGGGGGAGAGTTCAAAAAACTTTATTGAACATGGCCGGAGGACATCAGGCGACAAAAAAAGTTGAACTGTAAGTTGAGTTATCATTATATTATTCTTTCTCATTATGTCTTCAGATACTCTGACAGGATTTAACATTAATGTTTGGACTCTGGATTTGGTCCAACAGGGTCCCCCCTCAGCTCTCACACCGAGGACAGATCCTGGTCTACTTGGAATAAACAGAGCTGGACATGAAGTTTCATTATATGCAGACAATCTCTGTCTGTCATAGGCTCGCAGCTCCTTTCTTAACTTACTGAGGACTTTGCGCCTACAGATCTCTCCAAGGTCTTCTTGTCCTATTAATCAACAAGCCAGGATCTTTTCTGATCACAGTTAACAGGGATAAAGGTTCATATTTAGTTCGAATAATTAGCTCTAATTTTAAAGTAACCCTGAATAAGCCGAGAAGTACACAAGGTCAAACGTTCCTTCATCACTGGCCTGCAGAATCAATTGATTAGCCAGGTTTTTATTCTTATTTCAAACAATGCCAACACTTTAAAACCTGGGACAGAATAAAAATACACTAAACGGAATAACAAGACAAAATGTATTCAACATCAAAGGTGCTTCTTAAAGAAGAGCGGCTCTGATTGGACCAGGCCTGCCTGGACCAGCCCCTAGTTATGCTACTATAGGCCTAGACTGCTGGGGGACTTCCCATGATGCACTGAGCTTTCCTCCTCTCCCTCTCCATCTTTACACATTCTTGTCCCTCCAATGCATATTACTAACTTTATATCTTCTCAGAGTTTCTTTGTGCTTTGTCGTCTCGCAGGTTCCTGTGGATCGTGGTCCTGGTACGCCTGGCTGCTGCTGCCATGGGCCTGCCTGACTCTCATCACTACAGTTATTATGTTTAGTCATAGTTCTGTTACTATTACAGCTGTTATTGCTATTATTAATCTCAGCTATTATTACAGCTGTAACTACTATTATCAGTCATATACCAACCAGTCAAAGCAGATGACCCCCCCCCCCCCCCCCCCACCTAGAGTCTGGTTCTGCTCGAGGTTTCTGCCTCTTAAAAGGAAGTTTTTCCTTGCCACTGTCGCCAAAGTGCTTGCTCATGGTGGGAACTGTTGGGTCTCTGTAATAACATTATAAAGAGTCGGTCTAGACCTGCTCTATTTGTAAAGTGTCATGAGATGACTTTTGTTGTGATTTGGCGCTATATAAACAAAATTGAATAAAATTGAATTTAA
>NC_092187.1:26111009-26286009 GCF_043641665.1 Enoplosus armatus | reverse complement strand
AAAGAGCATCTTTAGGCTGCTAAAATGAAGAGAAACGGGTAAAAATAAAAAGGGCTATTGTGTGGCTTGGATCCAGGCACCTTTCGAGGAAGAACATGGGAACTCACCCACATGTCGACAAAGGTAACACTTACCAGTCATTACATCTTTCAAATATATTTATCAAACTGACAAAAGCGGAAATAAAGGCAGCCTCAGATGGACGGACGGACAGCAAGTTTGATGGTTATCAATGAGGCTCCAGGTGAGTCAGCAGGTTACCTGTAGCGGTGGTAGCAGTGTTGGTGGTTCCGGTCTCGTGGGTCTCACATGGCGGGTTGGAACACACCTGGAGGCAGAAACACTTAAATTCAGTCTCCACAAAGGTTTAACCAATCACTGATCATCAGTGTACACCTCAGCAGTCAGGTGTTCTCTCACCTGTCTGAGTCCTCCAGCTCCTGCTGTGGTAGCGGTGTTGGTGGTTCCTGTCTCATGAGTCTCACACGGTGGATTGGAGCAGATGTTCCCTCCATTCAGGCTAACAGGATGTGTGGGAGAAGACTGCTGAGCTGAAGGCTGGTTGGAGCTCACCTTAGGAGGAGAGAGGAGGACCTGTTACCTGACAACATCTAGTATAATCTAGTACAGACCTATGGATCTGCAGCTGTCACCTGACAGAGCAACATATGTTTACATGAATACATGCATTGACTGCATATAACCACCCACTTCATGTATATAAAGTAATCTAGTTCTTTACCACTTCAGTATTTATTTCTTTGCACTGTTTGTTTAGCCGTTTGTCTGTTTCTAACTTCCTGTCAAATTGTGTGTAACATTGCGAGCAACTTAAAACCAGAGTCAAACTCCTTATATGTTCACACATGCCAATAAAGCTGATTCTGATACATTACATCCAGTATTTTACACGTTACTCAGGTGTGACATCATAAGTTAAAGGGTCAGTTTCTCCACAGCTTATTTCACTGTTTGTCTGCAGCTGTCTTATCACATTATTATAAGGTATGATATATTCTCTAATCACCTACTTAAGTGTCTCAGCACTGACACTTAAACCTGCAGCTGTTTGTCTGTGAATGAGGCTGATTTTCCACCAGATCATTGATGTTCAGTTTGGGGGGCGACTCCCCCCTCCTGTAATGTTGTTCATGTACAGGATGTGGCACTGACTGACCGCTCACCTGCAGCACTTGGCTCATGCTGGCGGAGGCCACGGTGGCTGTGTTGGTGGTGCCGGTGTCGTGCATCTCACAGGGGGGGTTGGAGCAGACCAACGTCACTGCAGCATCATCACAGTGACATCATCAACATACCTGATTATTCACATCATCTACAACAGTTTACTGCACTGTGACAGTTGTACTGCAGTGTTAGTCTTAGTAGTCTTTCTGTACCTGAAGCAGCTGCACTGTCTCCAGCCTCTCCCCCTGCAGTAGTAGTAGTAGTACTTGTAGTACTCCCAGGTTCTTCTGAAGTAGGAGAAGCCATGATGGAGACAGGCAGATCCTGGACCAGCGGCTGAGCCTCGGCACCGCTCGGAGTCGTGATCAGAGTCACCTGCAGACATAAAACTACAGTATTACTACAATACTATAGTACAGCACAGAGACACAAAACTACAGTATTACTATAGTACAGAGCCTTCACTCATATTACCTGTTTGGGTCCTGCAGCTGTGGCGGTTGCTGTGGTAACCTGGCTGGCCAGCGTGGCGATGGGCGTTGCCAAGGTGGTGTTGGCGACAGCTCCTACTGCCACCGTGGTGGAGACGCTTCCTGTTGCCGTCCCCAGACTGGACATACCTGAGAGAACACACCTGTTGGAGTCTGTCCACTCAGAGACAGACGAATGGACGCTAAGCTTTGAAGAAAGAGCACCTGACCAGTGTTTACCTGTGGTTGCCTTGACGACCAGCGTGGTGACGGCTGGTTTGGTCCCGACAGCTCCCGGTGACACCAGTCTGACTCCGCTCATTGGGACGGTCCTTACGATTGTACCAGGTGTCCCCGGGGCTCCTTTCAACACCACCTGAACACAGAACCACGTTTGTACCGGCTGATATGGACCTGAGAAGGTTTCAGGTTCTGGATACCATTACTACAGATCTAGATCTATAGACCTATAGCATAGAGCTATAGTACAGACTTATAGTACATACCTATAGTACAGACCTATAGTCCAGACCAGGAGGCAGAGTCGCAGTCCTACATGCTTCTCTGCGCTTCCATTAGAGCAGTTACCCACCCAAAACCCCATAACCACTGTGTCATTAATAAAAACTTAATAAAAATCAACACCACCACAAACCTGGCTGTGTCATGAAGAATATGTCAGCCTGAATGAATCCACTCCACCCAGTCATACTAATACTCACATCCCAGTAAAGCCAGAGCCCCAGGTTTCTCTTCTGCACTGTAGCCAGGCTGACAGAGAATCACAGCTCTATGGAGCCACGTATTCCTATAACCCTCAGCAGTAATGACTTCACGAGCTTCTTTAATGATAAAATTCTAACTATTAGAGACAGAATTGATCACCTCTTGTCTTCAGGTGGTATCTTACCTCCAAACACAGGAATCTCATAAACAGCTGTAAAACCTGAAATATATTTAGATTGCTTTTCTCCCATTGACCTTCACCAAATTACTAAAACCATTTCTTCATCTAAGCCATCAACTTAAAGAGGTTTTACCTTTAGTCAGCACTTCTTTACTAGACATGATCAATCTGTCTTTATTAACAGTCCTTTAAAGTAGCTGTAATTAAACCTCTTCTTAAAAAGCCCACTCTTGATCCAGAGGTTTTAGCCAACTATAGACCTATATCTAACCTTCCCTTTCTCTCCAAGATTCTTGAGAAAGCAGTCGCCAACCAGCTGTGTGATTTTCTACATGACAATAAGTTGCTTGAGGACTTTCAGTCAGGTTTCAGAGCTCATCATAGCACAGAGACAGCACTGGTGAAAGTTACAAATGACCATCTAACTGCATCAGACAGAGGACTTGTCTCTGTACTTGTTTTGTAAGATCTTAGTGCTGCATTCGACACCATTGACCATCATATCCTATTACAGAGACTGAAACATCAGTCATATTTCCATTTAAATGTTGCCAATTATTTAGGAGATATCATTAGAAAACACTCCATACATTTTCATTGCTATGTGGATGATACCCAGTTATATTTATCGATCAAGCCAGAAGAACCTCATCAGTTAGCTAAGCTCCAAGCATGCCTTAAGGACATAAAGACCTGGATGACCTGCAATCATCTGATGTTGAACTCGGACAAGACGAAGTTATTGTTCTTGGCCCTGAACACCTAAGAAACACAGTATCTAAGGATATTGTTACTCTAGATGGCATTGCCCTGGCCTCCAGCGCCACCGTGAGGAATCTCGGAGTTGTCTTTGATCAGGACATGTCCTTTAACTCCCACGTAAAACAAACTTCAAGGACGGCCTTCTTTCATCTCCATAACATTGAAACATCAGGAAGATCCTGTCTCAAACAGATGCAGAAAAATTAGTCCATGCATTTGTCACGATTAGGCTGGATTATTGCAATTCCTTATTATCAGGCTGTCCCAATAAGTCTATAATACAGACCTATAGATCTATAGTTCAGATCTATAGTACAGACCTACAAACCAATAGTACAGAGCTGTAGATCTGCAGTTCTTTACTGTAGTTCAGCAGCAAAGATCAGCTGGGTCCCTCGCCCTGATTACAGAAACTAGATAACGTGTAAACATATCTTTGTTACCCACAGTGAAGGTGTGTTATGGGTAACTGTAGGTCAAAGGGCAGGCATAGTGCCAACCATGTCATGTCATGTGGTGAAGTTTCCCTATGTTTTCTTTTTGTTTGGGCATAGTTACATTTCACTAAACTCCTCTTCAAGACACTTCAAATGGTCATCCTTCTTCTTGTTGTCGTGTGATTACGTTGAGAAATTCAAATTCTTAGTTCGTTAGTTTTACAGATGTAGAGGTCTGTTTACACTGTCACCACAGTATGTGTGTTTCTGATTCCTGAATTCATAAACATTTATTACTTATTTTCTTGGCTTTTACTTGTGTTACTTTGAATACTTTTGGTTTGCCAGGTGTGCCATTGTGTTGCCATTGTGTGTGTGTGTTACCTGTGTGAGTCCCTGCTGGCCAGCTGCAGTGATTTTGGGGACGGCAGTAATGATTTTTCCAGCACTTCCTGGTGTCACCATCTTGGTGGTCAGAATCGTGATTGGACTGCTAGCTCCTGTAGAGGGAGGAGCTTCACTCAGTCAATCATCCAATTTAAAATAAAAAGCAATTCAGGAATTTAGGTGTGTGTTTTTCCTGTACCTGCCCCGCCCTGTAGTGCCGACATTGGGATGGTCTTGATGATTGTGGTCCCAGGTTTGGAGGGTGTGGGTGCGACGCCCAGGACGGTTTGTTTGGTTGGTGTGGATCCGGCCTGTGCGGTGCTGAGGGTGGTCTGTTTACCGTCTGTCGATGTCACCAACTTCAAGATGGTTCCTGCTGGGAGACCGCCCTTCGTCTGATACAGAGAGAGAGAGGGAGGAGGGTTTGTGTCTGCTGTCAGGTGTTAACACCACATTCGGAGGTGGTCTGGGCCACATATGTCCACATTCTCTTAGCAGTGTGTGCGCAAATGTGTCCAGGGTCACATTGAAGGGCCGCCTACTCTGCTAAATCAGACTGCTAGCTGCACGGCTAACTGAGCTAATTAGCTATAGTTAACTTAGCAGTTACTTTAGCAACAAGTAAAGCCATCTTTACTCCGTAAACTCACAGAGAGTTGAGGCAGAGCAGCCGGAGGACATAAGAGGGAAGACCAGAACATATTTTCTCATATCCAGTTATAAAGTTGTGTTTTTGTACAATAATTTGTAACCCTAACCCTTTTCCAACCTATTTCTTGTCTCATTTGCGGTCTACACAGTAAGTTCATCAAATTCAACAAAGCATTAGGACATTGCTTGTATCGCCACACTTTGTTTTAGCGCTGTGCCGGTGCTGGAGAAAGAAACGCTCTTTGCAAACAGAAATGAAGTACGTGTTTATTTGCATATAGAGCAGGAAGTGAGATCCAATCACAAGTGGTCACTGGAGATGCATGTTGATGCCAGGTGTGAACAGGGCTTCAGTAACCAGTACCTGGAGGATCTGGGTGACTGGGCTGCTCCCCGCCTGACCAGTAACCGCTCCACTCTGAACTGGTTTGGTGTGAACCACTGACACCACCTTGCCCAGGTTACCGAGGTTACCCAGATTACCAAGGTTACTGATCTGAAACAGAGGGAGGAGTGATGTCATCAGGTTGGCCTGAAGGTTTATTTCATTTTCTTCACAAATGGCATCAAAAAGTTTTTGATCACATTTCTAATGATTTGAGATTTTTAATTACAATTTACAGCACACCGAATGGAAGAGCCTATGTTTACATTTTCCCAGTAGAATTTGGCAGTGCGTAGCACATTAGCCAGTTAAAAGGAACCAGGAGGAGAATTTTCTTTAGAGAATTTTCTTTTTCACGTTTTATTTTGTGGTTATGGCTGAAAAACAAAGCAAGCTAACACTTTGGCTGACATTTGTTGAATGTAGCTAACATAAGCTGCATTTGTCAGGCAAAGCTTTCTGTGATTATAACATGATGATCAACATGCAGCAGGTGACTGTAGTTTGTCTGAAGTTGAGAGGCTCCACCACTGAAGGGGGTCAACTTGTTCATGACCAGGCTTTGCCCCTCCAGTATGTGGAAAAAGTTCTGACTGACTTCAGGTAATGTTAGCATTACGAGGCTAGATTTAGGTAACATTAATTTGGCTAGGTTCGGCTGTAGTTGGTAGGTACTAGGTAATCACTACGGCCACATTGCATAATGTGTTTTTGTTGTTGCAAAGTAGACATGGATGGGTTGTGTTGTGTCTTTCTTTCACTCGCTTCAAAATCAAATGCACAAGCTAGCCAGATCAAGATCTTTACGACACATGAAGCACTACCGCCTTTGTCCACAGGGGCCGCCGATATCAACACAAAATGAAAGTTCCTTGTAGTTGCTTTAAATATCATGTGCTGTCTGGGGAAACATGAATCGTGTTATATTATAAACATGTTATATTGACAAAAGCATATTGTGTAAATCTCCACGCAGCCACCTTCACTCTTTAAACCACATTATATATATCTTTGATTGTGCCTTGCCTAAAATTGTTATGGATGTGTTTTGTGATTCATGGTTATTGTAGTTATGAGTTTGTTTCTGTCGCTTAATACAAATAAAACTTGAATCTCTGGATGGTGTAACTTGATATAATGAAAAAGAAATACAGATAAGTCAGTCTGTTATGAATTCTTCAGGTGGCGATAATAACAGCAGGTCACATCACTCACCAGAGCTCCGCCTCCTCCCACATTGAGTGGACTGTTAACGAGAGTGATGGTCTTTGTGACTCCGCCCACCACTGTGGTGACCACCTGAGCCTGCTGGGAGACCGTCACTGTGCCGGACTTATGGACCGTGATGATTGGTCGGCTCGAGGTCCCAGGGGTGGAGACTACAGAGGCTCCGCCCACCTGAGCAGCAGCAGTCTTCAGCATGCGAGTGGCCGGGTTACTCACCTGAGACTCATGAAAAAAACATGTTTACGCTACGACACGTTCACACTGTATGTGACATGTTCTCGCTGTATGTGACATGTTTCCACTGTATGTGACATGTTCACACTATATATTAACCCTGTATGTGACATGTTCACGCTGTATATTAACCCTGTATGTGACATGCTCACGCTGTATATTAACACTGTATGTGACATGTTCACACTGTATGTTAACCCTGTATGTGACACGTTCACGCTGTATGTGACACGTTCACGCTGTATATTAACACTGCATGTGACATGTTCACACTGTATGTGACATGTTCACACAGTATATTAACCCTGTATGTGACATGTTCACGTTCTATGTTAACCCTGTATGAGACATGTTTACGCTGTATGTTAACAGTGTATGTGACATGTTCACGCTGTATGTTAACAGTGTATGTGACATGTTCACGCTGTATGTGACATGTTCACGCTGTATGTGACATGTTCACACTGTATATTAACCCTGTATGTGACATGTTTACACTGTATATTCACACTGTATGTGACATGTTCACACTGTATGTTAACACTGTATGTGAACACTGTATGTGACATGTTCACACTGTATATTAACCCTGCATGTGACATGTTCACACTGTATATTAACCCTGCATGTGACATGTTCACACTGTATGTGACATGTTCACACTGTATATTAACACTGTATGTGACATGTTCACACTGTATGTGACATGTTTACACTGTATATTAACACTGTATGTGACATGTTCACGCTGTATGTGACATGTTCACACTGTATATTAACCCTGTATGTGACATGTTCACACTGTATGTGACATGTTCACACTGTATGTGACATGTTCACACAGTATATTAACCCTGTATGTGACATGTTCACGTTCTATGTTAACCCTGTATGAGACATGTTTACGCTGTATGTTAACAGTGTATGTGACATGTTCACGCTGTATGTTAACAGTGTATGTGACATGTTCACGCTGTATGTGACATGTTCACGCTGTATGTGACATGTTCACACTGTATATTAACCCTGTATGTGACATGTTTACACTGTATATTCACACTGTATGTGACATGTTCACACTGTATGTTAACACTGTATGTGAACACTGTATGTGACATGTTCACACTGTATATTAACCCTGCATGTGACATGTTCACACTGTATGTGACATGTTCACACTGTATATTAACCCTGTATGTGACATGTTCACACTGTATGTGACATGTTTACACTGTATATTAATACTGTATGTGACATGTTCACGCTGTATGTGACATGTTCACACTGTATATTAACCCTGTATGTGACATGTTCACACTGTATGTGACATGTTTACACTGTATATTAACACTGTGTGTGACATGTTTACACTGTATATTAACCCTGCATGTGACATGTTCACACTGTATGTTAACACTGTGTGCGACATGTTCACGCTGTATGTGACATGTTCACGCTGTATATTAACACTGTAGGTTACATGTTCACTTTATATATACAGTCTGGTGGAGACGCGTCGGCCATATTTATATATGGTTTATGCGCTCTCCCTCCTGTCTGTGGGCTCATGGAGAGCTGCCTTGTTTCCCTCCTCTGCTGCTTTGCCCTGCATCATGTTCGTACTTTATGTATGCACTGACTGACTGGCTGATGTACTCTGATGGTTTTATGTTGTTCTATTTTTTTTGTTTGGCCATTCCTGGACATTCTTGTTGCATGTTTGCATTTTGTCTTTTCTATGTGAAGAAACTGCTAACAAGAAAGAAAGAAATCTAACTTACTGTTGTGTGATTTCTGTGTATTTACATAATGTTTTTATGTGCTGTGTGTTTTCTCTTATTATTATTATTTATGTTTCACTGCTGTGAAACTAATGGAGACAAATAAAAGTGATGAACTAATAGTACCATGAGTATTTCCCAGTGTACCCTGCAGTGTGTACTAACAGCAGTAATTGTGTACTGTATGTACCATTGTAACAGGAGCAGCCACTTTGACTGGCAGACTGCTGGATCCTGGACTTGCAGGCATTGTCTTTACAATTGTTGCTCCTGCAGGGATGTTCAGCATCGCCGCTGTGGACGGAGGGATCTTCTGAGTTGCTGCAGCCGCTGCTGCCAATGCCGCCATACCACTCATCTGAGGACTGCTTCCTATTGGCTGAGAGCAGACAGGAAGAATCAGAATCAGAATGATGATAACGCTTATTGTTAGGGCTGGCTCAGGCCTGCCTGGACCAGCCCCTAGTTATGCTGCTATGGGTTTAGACTGCTGGGGGACTTCCCATGATGCACTGAGCTTTCCTCCTCTCCCTCTCCATCTTTACACATTCTTGTCCCTCCAATGCATGTTACTAACTTTATATCTTCCCGGAGTTTCTTTGTGCTTTCTCGTCTCGCAGGTTCCTGTGGATCGTGGTCCTGGTACGCCTGGCTGCTGCTGCTACTTATTATTAGTCATAGTTCTGTTACTATTAAAGCTATTATTGCTATTATTAATCGTATCTCAGTTATTATTACAGCTGTAACTACTATTATCAGTCATATTTCCATTATTATTATAATTATAGCTGCTATGGCTACTACTGCTATACATCTCTGCATCTCTATATCTCTGTCTGTCTCTCTGTCTCTCTCTCGCCCACCTAGAGTCTGGTTCTGCTTGAGGTTTCTGCCTCTTAAAGGAAGTTCTTCCTCTCCTCTGTCTCCATAGTGCTTCTCATGGTGGGAACTGTTGGGTCTCTGTAATAACATTATAAAGAGTCGGTCTAGACCTGCTCTATATGTAAAATGTCATGAGATGACTTTTGTTGCGATTTGGCGCTATATAAATAAAATTGAATTGAATTGAATGTATTGATCCCCGGAGGGAAATTACACAAGTTACAGGTGCTCCCATTCAAGAATAGAAAAGTAGCGTAAATTTAGAAATGAGTAGTAGTATGTATAAACATAAGATACAAAAACTAAAATATATACATTTACAATATATAAGTAAAAAATAAAAATAAATAATATATACAATAACAATGTATGTATGTGTATTATTATGAACATATATGTATTGCACTGGTGAAATATAGATACAGAATAAAGAATAAATAGTGAGGTAGTATATGGCAGGTGAAGCAGGTCCAGATTTCCAGTCTGTTTCTTCTGAGTGTCTGACACTCAGAGGGAGGAGCTGAACAGTTTGATGGCCACAGGCAGGAATGATTTCCTGTGGCGCAGTCACATGACAACAGGTGGTTGTATAACTCCACATAAGTGAACTTACTTAATGACAAGTGAGCGAACTCCAACCAATGAGGAAGGCCACAGGATATAGGTGAAAGCTCCAGAAAAGTTCCAGTTTGTGGAAGATTTTTCCAAGATCAAGAACAAACATTTAAGCTAAATTTGAAACAGCAGTTTCACAAAAACACCTTGACTCAAGGTGTACTAACTAGCTTTTTCCAGAGCTTCCAACCACATCTCATGGTCTTCCTCGGTGGATGTAGTTGCTCAGTTGTCATGGATATGGAGCAGGTCCTAAATGTGGAACTTGGTCACGTCATGGAGACTAACTGATCCATCTCCATATTTCATCTGTTGATGAAGACCATAAAATATGGTTAAAAGCTCAAGAAAAAGTGGACCTTGAGTAAAGAGATAAGAATCATAAAGATCTCTTTACCGTCCCCGGACCGGCCTGAGCAGGTACCACCATACGAACACCTGCAGGAAGGGTCGTCACGGAGACCGGGGATTTGGGCATGGCCTGTCTCACTGTGATGATGGAGGCTCCACCTGCTGCACCTGGAGCTGCTGCCATCTTCAGAACAGCTGCAGAGATACAGGAAACAGGGAAGGAAGAGGAACATTCAGATCTACCTGCTCTTAACACCTGTAGATCTACCTGTACAGGTGTGTAGACCTACCTGGCGCTTTGGCAGCAGCAGCCACAGCAGGGGAGGAGAGCAGCGTGATGCCGGACAGCGGGACAGTTTGGTTAGCTGGAGTCGTGGCGATGGGGGCGGGGCTCTTGGGGACAGGGGTGGGGGCGGGGCTAGAGGCAGGTGAGGTGGCTGCATGTGTGGCAGGAATGTCATACTTTTGCAGCTGCAACAGGTAGGTGTCGGCGGTCTGTGATGGCCCCCAGCTCACCTCCAGAGACGACGTGTTGGCCCGGACCAGCTGCACCCGAGAGGGAGCACCGGGACGCTCTGAGGACAGACAGGTGAGACAGGATCAGACAGACAGGTACAGTCCTCGTCTTACTCCAGTAAGCACTCCTCGTCACCTGTCTCCAGGTGTTACAGATATTACACAGTCCTCGTCACCTGTCTCCAGGTGTTACAGGCATTAAACAGTCCTCCTCACCTGTCTCCAGGTACCAGAGGTCCTTGCAGCACACCTGGTTGTTCCAGGCCTTCCTGTATCCGTCTCTGCCGCTCCAGATGTAGAGTCTGGAGTTGATGGCGACGCTGCAGTGACCTGCTCGAGCTCTGGGGACGTTCTCCTCCACACTGTCCATCAGGACCGTCTCCCAACACATCGTGTCTACACACACAGACAGGGGGAGGAGGCCAGAGACTGTTAAATATAGGTAAGGCAAGTCAACCAAATGTCCCTGCAAGTGATGGAAAAGTGTGTGTGTGTGTGTGTGTGTGTGTGTGTGTGTGTGTGTGTGTGTGTGTGTGTGTGTGTATGTGTATACCCAGGTTGAGGCAGGCCAGTGTGTTGGTACACTTCCACTCCTTCTCATGAGTTGCCACTTTGACATCATCCATCACCAGGGGAACCCAACCTCCAAATACATACATCCTGACAGACAGAAGGGTGAGAGACAGACAGACAGACAGGTGAGAGAGAGAGAGAGAGAGAGAGAGAGAGAGAGAGAGAGAGAGAGAGAGAGAGAGTATTCAGATTAACAGATGTATTATAAGTAGTCATAGACTGTATATAAAGATGGCCGACACGTCCCCACCACAGACTGTGTATAAAGATGGCCGACGCGTCTCCAACACAGACTGTATATAAAGATGGCCGACGCGTCTCCACCACAGACTATGTATAAAGATGGCCGACGTCTCCACTATAGACTGTGTATAAAGATGGCTGACCAGTCTCCACCACAGCCTGTATATAAAGATGACCGACGTCTCCACTATAGACTGTATATAAAGATGGCTGACCCGTTTCCACCACAGACTGTGTATAAAGATGGCCGACGCGTCTCCACCACAGACTACATATAAAGATGGCCGACGCGTCTCCACCAGACTGTATATAAAGATGGCCGACGTCTCCACTATAGACTGTGTATAAAGATGGCTGACCCGTCTCCACCACAGCCTGTATATAAAGATGGCCAACGTCTCCACTATAGACTGTATATAAAGATGGCTGACCCGTTTCCACCACAGACTGTGTATAAAGATGGCCGACACGTCTCCACCACTGACTGTATATAAAGATGGCTGACGTTTCCACCACTGACTGTATATAAAGATGGCTGAGGTCTCCACTATAGACTGTATATAAAAGATGGCCGATGTCTCCAACATAGACTGTATATAAAGATGGTCGACGCGTCTCCGCCGCAGACTGTACATAAAGATGGCTGACGTGACTCCTCTTCTTCCCGCTGTACAAAAATGAAGCCCTGTCATCTTGCTCTGGTGACATCAGAGTCTGTGCAGTAGTGATCGGGGGGTGGAGCTGCGGTGCGAGGTCCCGCCCATACACCCACCTGACCCAATTGCGACCACACCAGAGTCAGTCTCACTGTCAATCATGACATTTCATATAACGTTTCCTGTTTTTAATAGCATCAAATAACTAATTAAAACCAAGAACTACATGAAACGACAGAAACCATCTTTGGGGAAAATCTATTTGATGTGTACTTTGACTTGTTAGTTCGGTCCATGTCCCATCTGCTAACATGGAGGGGGCGGGGCTTATGACCTATACTACAGCCAGCCACCAGGGGGCGATCAAGATGTTTTGGCTTCACTTTTGGGGAGCTGTCACGTCGTCCATCTTTATATGTAGTCTATGGTAGTAGTTGTGTGTAGTAGTTGTGTGTAGTATCTGTGTGTCGTAGTATCTGTGTGTCGTAGTATCTGTGTGTCGTAGTATCTGTGTGTCGTAGTATCTGTGTGTGGTATCTGTGTGTATTATCTGTGTGTCGTAGTTGTGTGTGGTATCTGTGTGTGTGGTATCTGTGTCGTATCTGTGTGTGGTATCTGTGTGTAGTAGTTGTGTGTAGTAGTTGTGTGTAGTATCTGTGTGTAGCATTACTTGTTGTTGATGGTGGTGGCAGAGTGCAGGCTGCGGGGGAGGGGGGCAGTTCCAATGAGGTCCGGTTTACTCCATGTCAGAGAGTCTGTGACATCATCAGAACGGGAAGCAATTAGAAGTCAGCACAGTGTAGTTTAGTATTGTGTGATGGATGGAAGACTCTTATGTTTAGGACCAACTGAAGATGGTAGACAGGTCTCACCTACACGAGCCCGTCTCATATACGTCAAACCCGCCTCACCTACGTCTCATGCGTCTCTCCCACGTCTTATGTGTCTCACCTACGTCTCATGTGTCTCACCTACGTCTCATGTGTCTCACCTACGTCTCATGTGTCTCACCTACGTCTCATGTGTCTCAGCTACGTCAAGCCTGTCTCAGCTACGTCAAGCCTGTCTCAGCTACATCTCATGTATCTCTCCCACATCGAGCCTGTCTCAGCTACGTCGAGCCTGTCTCACCTACGTCGAGCCTGTCTCACCTACGTTGAGCCTGTCTCACCTACGTTTCATGTGTCTCAGCTACATCGAGCCTGTATCACCTACGTTTCATGTGTCTCACCTATGTCGAGCACCCACAGGTCCCCCAGTCTGCAGCCGCTCATCCCTCCATAGATGATGAGTCTGTTGGCTCCACGGCCGCTCATCACCACAGCCGTGTGACTCTCTCTGGGCGGCGGCGACGGCCCCGACGTCAGCGGGATCTCCCAGCCAACCACGCTGGAGCCCGGCCGCAGCTCCAGACAGTACAGGTCGTTCAGATACCTGAGAGAGAAAGGTGGCATTAACCCCTTCATACACATATTTTTATATCATTGTGATAAACTAGTTCTTCATTCTCTTTCTACCTTGGGATGTTGTTCTTTGGGTCTTCACTGTCATTGGCCAGTCCTCCAAAAAGGTAGCAGCAACTGCCAATCAGAGAGAAGCTGTGTCCAAGGCGGGGGCAGGGGGGCGGGCCACTCTTTGGAGCCTTGGCCTTCAGACGTTTCCACTCCCAACGACTCGCCTGAAGGAGACAACAGTAACTACAGGCTACAGTATTTCTCATACAGGCTCTCCTATATCGGACTGTTCAGGTGTATCAACAGCCCCCAGGTAAACTGGGACCTACTGGAACATTAAGACAGTTTAACATGATCTCATTGATCTTTAAGCTGCCCGTGCGATTGTAGGATGGTCTAACAATGACCAATCAGAACTCCTGCAGCTGCTGACACATCTGCTGGCAGAAAACAAAAGAGCAGTGAGATGAAGTGTTATCAAATTAGTTCTGCAGTTCCATTTTAAAATCAAATTATTCATTTGACATTTAAAGACAAATCAAATTATTAGTTAACAAATGTAATGTTCTTTTTATTATTTTTAAAACTTTACTTCATCAACTTCAAATCAATTTATATATATATTTTGTAATTGATTCATTTTTCAATTAGCCCTGCTGTGTCATATGTACACATACACATTATATATCAGTGTCCTGAGGCCCCGCCCCCTGCAGTGACATCACTAACCTGCAGCTCATACAGGTCACTGCTGTATTTGCCGTACTCCACCATCCCACCAAACACTAGCAGCCTCGTCCCGTCACACGCGAAGCCGTAGGCGGCACAGCCGGGGGGGACGTCACCTCGTACTGCAGGGATGAACCACTGGTTGGTAGCTGCGGGGGGGGGGGGGGGGGGGGGGTCAGACAGGCCAGACAGTTTACAGGTACAGTTCATTCAAGCACAAACAAACAGCTTCTGCTTCCTCCGGCCCAGAAACTGATCCAGGTCCATCATCCAGGATGTTTGAGAGGGACCTTAGTGCAGACAAAATGGCGGACCTCCACAAGAGATACCTCCGCAGCTGACAGGAAATCACATAACCTCTACAGTGGAAGTTGGTGTTTTACATGTTGTTTTTACATTAACATCTGCATTGAGCATGTGTGTCGTCCACTTGTGTCAGAAAAGGCGGGAAGACTTTATAGCGGTAAGATACAGAGTCTATTAAGGCTTAAAAGTTTCTTGGCTTTTCTAAGGTTTTACTCAATGTGGTCTATCAGACTTTAATATATCGAAGAATCCAGCGAGCGTTAGTAAACCTGTAGGGAGGTAATGCAGGGTTCTTCCTGGCTCAGAATGGGCCTTTGAGGGGTGACTATGCACTGCCACAAGCATGATTGATCTGCGTACAGTATGAGTCTGTGTCACCTTATTTGACAGAAATCTATGCATTGTCCTGTTATTTCTGACCATTTGATAAACAACAAATGTTCATTAAGCTTGAGTAAATAAAAACATTAGGCCTGTAGGAATGGCTGAAGCAATTATCTTTCATTGACTTTGTTTAGGAATATAACCGATGGTTGGCTATTATAATTTTTAAAGAACTTTTTTTTTTTTTTTTTTCTTTTTTTTTTTTTAAATGGTAAATTTTCCAGGTATTCCAGTACAAATTTACATTTTGTGTCTCAAGATGAAACACTTAAGACCTCCTCATTCACAATATATTGTTTTATTACATTTTTACTTGTTTCCATTCCTTCTGCTGCAGCAGCAGCAGAGGGGCGTGTCGCTGTGACGTCGGCAATGTTTTCAGTAAAAACGCGCCATTTCTCTCTGTGTTTCTGCCAGACCCGTACCGTTAGCTAAACAGCTAATCTTGTTAGCATGTTAGCAACGGCTACCGCGTTAGCTTGCAAAGAGCAAGAGCTAACCTAGCCTAGCAGGCCAAACTTCCAATCTGACCCCCAATGGAATCCTTACTGTTAGCATCAGTTTCAATCACACCCACAGACTAAAACCTTAACAAAATATTTTAGCTCTTTAGCAAAGCTAGCTAAGCAACTGTTAGCTTCCTATTAGCATTAACAGAGGCCAGCACAGCCCGGCTAGCATGTCTTCATAACCTCCACAAGAATTCATATTTCATAGAAATTTAAAGACACATTTATCAGTTAAACCGGCACCTGTGTTGTAGACGTGCAGCTCATCCACGATCCCCTCGTTCCCCCCGCCGAACACCACCATTAGTTCTTTAATAGTCACGGCTCGGTGTCCGTGCCGGGGCCGCGGCACCGGGCCGGTCCAGCCCAGGACCCGCTTCCAGCGGGGCTGTAGCACCGCGGGGGTCGCAGGTTCAGATGCCATGACGCTGCTGTCAGGGTCCACGTCTCTCGATCCTCAGTGAGGAAGAAAAATCCAAATTCAGTCGAGAGTTGAGTCAAAAAGTATTAAATGGTCGCTGGCTCGTTAATAGCTGCTCAGGGCTAGCATTAGCCTGCTACTAGATCCTGAGGCTAACTAGCCGGCTAATTTGACAGGGTAGTTTTTGTAACAGGATTAAAGCGTTTAAGAAGAAAAAACGTTTTTCTATGGGAATTGATCAGCTGTCTGCCACAGTTTCAGTAACTTTTATTAAACAGAGTGAATAAGCATCCTCCTCTGGTGATCCAGACTGGGATTCTGAGAGGGATCACTGTGATGTTAGCTAGCCCAGAGACTGCAGTAGACAGTCCGCCATTTTAGCCCAGTGAACGGTGTGCAGAGTCGGTTGAAAGCGGCCGGTAGCTGCTCAGGCTACCGAAACCAGCAGAAACAGAAATGCATATCCGGCTGCAGGTGAGTGCGCTGCGCGGCTGTCCATGCATCAGTGTAGAGGCTGAAAGCTGTTAAATATGCAGTGCGGAGCGTCTGTGCGCCGGGATGGGAGCCGCCATCTTGCTGCTAACAGCAACCAAACAAAACACACAGCGCGCTGCTGGAAATGGCAGAGGCCAGGTGGCTAACTGCTAACAGGCAGCTGATCCACCACAGGGTGTCAGTCAGCACAGCTTCATACAGTGAACCATGATACACTGTCCCACCCTGTTTAACACTGATACTGACTGTCCCCTCAACAAGAAGCTCATCAGCCACAGACAAACGGAGACAAACCAAATGTATCCAGTTTGCTTATTTATTCATGTCAGCATTAGAGAGATTCTGAACGTATTACATTAGAAGTTAAGACAGGACGGGTTAATTCAATGGAAGATTTATGTGAAATAAAAAGAGGACACAATGGGCTCCCAATGTCCGAAAAACCTATTAATTAAACAACAAAATCGATTAATACTACTGAGGCCATGTTAAAGTTATATTAAAAGGTCAACAGCCTGTAGTTAATTGTACAATGCAAATGTAATCTTTCCAAAGAAATGTCTTCAAATTCAAAATAAAGTTGCAGGTTCACAGAAAAAAAATGCTTATTTGCAGTTATGGAACATTTCCAGCATTTAATCGACAACCTTTTTTATTTATCAATCAAAACGTCCATCACGGCTGTCAGATTCCCTCATTTGGGGATTTTCTGCTTTAAACTGAATATTTTGGGCCTTTATTCTGACTTTTTAGACTAAACAGTCAATGTAACGAGCGCGAGCGACAAGTGAATCGATAACGAAAGCAATCATTCATTGCAATATTTAAATATTAAACTATAAAAACTATAAAAAACTATAAACTATAACAATTGGATGTCCTTTGTAGAAAAATAAACGTTACATGATTATGTTTCTAATGTTGCATGTCCACTGAAAAGATGCACAACGTATTAATATATGTAATTAAGAGCTGACATTCATATAGTGAAGACTTGAAGAACTGAATAAAAGAGTAACGTGTATTTTATGTTTAAATGGAAGTTATCACTATATTGATGATACAGATGTATGATTCCAGTGAATATACATTGTTGAACTGATTAATGAAAGACTATCATAGATGTATTGTCTAAACAGGTACACATGTACTGTTTACCTTACTTTACATTACTTGTCCAACCAACTTTGAAATATGCTCATCAATTCTTGAGTTATGGCAAAACTAGTAGCATCTCTTGCCGGCGCGGAGACATAATTAGCATAATTCTTTTACACCTGAGCGGGTGTGTTGCCTCTGCTGTATTTGAGTTCAGTGGGTCTAAATGATACAAGATAGAAACGGCAGCCATATTGTGAAGCTATACTATATTGTATAGAATTATATTATATGGCAACAATATATAATACCACAATTTTCTCCGATTTTAGATGCATTCAGGTTTAATTACTGTGAAGCCTTTACTAATGTCCATGTCACAAGATGAGCACTGGGACTTGCAGCCTCCCGTCTCCCCTCTTTGTGGCTCAACGTTACTTTGAAAGGCAACAGCAGTGACACGTTGCAAGTTCACCGCTCCAGTAGGAAGTTATTTTTATGTGGCCAGACAACAAATGATATTTTTGTAATGACGGCAGCAACTATCCAGGGGAATGTCATCTAGGGATGGAGGGCCCGCTGCCAAAGCAGTTTCCCAGCTACACCTGGACAGCTGGGAAACGTGCATGTTAGACAGCTGGGTTCTAGCGACTGTGACAAACAGCTACAGAATCCAGTTTTGGCGGTGTCTCCCTCCCTTCTCCAGGGTCCATATGTAAAGGACCCTGTCCCAGAGCAGATTTTAACCCTCCTAGAAAAAGAGGCTATAATCCCACTCTGACAACAAGGAACTAGACAAAAACTCTTACAGCATTGTCACACTTTTAATGTGCGACAGCTTTGGTTCTCATGACAGTTCACAATTTGCACACCCTCTGTTCTCAAGACAAAGGGCTTATAAACCAAGAGGTCCAGCATTTCAGGAACATCCCTCTGAGAAGTAACTGTGCCTGTATGTAGTCTCATGTCTTCAACACATGACCAGTTGAGATACTTCATGTTAAGGTCACATTGTACAAGATTCAGTTTGATCAAACATAATGGAAATGATCATGTTTACATGTGCAGTGAAAGTATTCAAAGATGATTATATGTGTAGTGTGTAATTTCTCCAGCAAACAGCTCGCTGGGTTCTACTCCACATACTTCCTCTGTTCCAGAGGAGGTGATGGCCTGCACCCATTTTACACTTAAGATGGCTCTTTCTGCCTTTCAAGATGCTGACCACCAGACAGATCCTCGTATCTTCAGAAAAAGGGGAGTGGTTCACTTCCCTGGATGTAAAAGACACATATTTTCTAGTACCCCACAGAGTGTTTCTGTGGTTCGCTTTCCAGGGGCAGGCCTACCAATTCAAGGCCTTTCTCCCACTTCACCAGGGTGGTTGCAGCTGTTCCATCCCCCTTTCAAATGTGTGGCTTGAAGGACACAAGGAGGGTCATCGCTGACATAGAAGTTAGTGTTTATGGAAACCCCCACCCCCCAGAGGGTTATGAAGTTGTTAACCCTGTTAGAACAGCTTTGGTTGGGCAGGCCACTGGTAATGGCCCAGTATCAGAGGGTGTCAGGTATGATTTTTGGCAGCAGCGGTGGTGGTCCCTTTGGGTCTTCTCAGGGCTCGACCACTGAGGTGGCTGAATGCTTTATATCTTGATCCAAAACAAGACAGAAATGTGAAGCTCAAGGCAGCACAGTCATGTATTCGGACACTGTGTCCTTGGAAAAACAGGAGGGAACATTCCATCATGGAGGACTGTAGTATCCACAGATGCCTCCCGAACAGGTTGGGGACCAGTCTGGCAAGGAAGGATGGTGAGGGGTATGTGAGAGCCCCCTTGGATGGGCGAGCACATCAAAGTGTTGGGCAGACAAGTCCTAGGAAGAAAGGAGGACACCTCCACTGTGTACCACATGAATCACTTGGCTGTCTCCAGGTGGCCAGCAAGCTCTTCCTGTGGGCCTTTCCCTGTCTGGCGTCCCTTGGGGCAACGCGTGCTTCAAGCAGCAAAATAAACTATAGAACAGGAAATTGGTATGAAGTTGATCCTCCAAAGAGCGACTGCTTGATATCTTTCAGGTAATTTTCCTTTTGAGAGTCAAAGAAAACAGTTTTGACAGAAATTGAGAAAAGAGGATAATTTACACGGATCAACATAAAAATAACTTTTTTAATTGACATTTTTATCATGACATGACTGTGAATGAGAATTAACTATATATATATATATATAATTAATTGACACATAATTCAGCTGGACTGACAGTCAAACTATATTTGGTATTTCAGCATTTTATGACAAAGAATTACAAATAATGAAAAGTTTCTGTTTGAATTTCAAAATCAGTCAACAAATGTGAATAAATACTCCAAGCCAACGTGACAGACAGTGTGATGTCACCGCAGGCGTGATGATGTCGTCGTACCTTCATGTTCATCAATATGTGAACATGTTGTTTGCTTCAGTGTAGAAATGTTTCAGTGCTGCTTCACATGTAGAGACGCCAGGATCACTTCATAAAACCAGTCCTCGTTTCTCTTTTCAGGTCACAGCTAGAACCAGTTAGCGGTCTGTGAAGGTCGACAGCCGGCACTGGAATACAAACATGAGTTCACGGCTCTATGGGTGCATCTGACTCTGAAACAGTCCAATCTTTGGTCCTTCAGAACCAGATGGCACCGCGCGACACTGTGCAGGAGGGTTTATGTCGAGTCGGTGAAACAAAGCGTCAGTTGTGTTTAGCAGGAAGATAATCCAGCTCGTCGCTCTCCTCTGGTCCCCTGAACTCCACACAGCTCCTCCCTCCATCTGAGGTAACACATCAAATAGGAAATGAGATGGGCTGAGATCGAAGACAACATGATGGAAACTAGAACGAGATCCCGTGAGACAGGAGCTCCTCCTCCTACAAGGTAAAACATTTACCTCAACAAGTTCAGCTGTGTCAGTTCAACACACACACAGGATATACTGTACATGTATGTATAATAAAAATATCAGTCTTGTGTCCTCATTACTGTCGTCATGTATTGTGATGTTTTAGAAACATTTTGAACTGAAGTGAATGTGAAATAAAAAGAGGAGACAAGATAAAATGATATGTGATGATTGGAGGAGGCAGACAATGAGTCATTCAAACAATATGAGCTGTTGTGTTTTCCGTACAGAGGTCATCAGACGACAGCAGCTCAGGAGTTTGAATCTGTCCCTCCTCGTACAGAGTTTTCTTCTGCAGGAAACGCTGCTTGCTGGGATTCATGTGGACTGAACACAGACAGGAAAGAGAAATGCATTCGTTTTCAGATTAATTTCATTTCTCTGGAAACTTTGTCTATTATAGTCGAAGACTCGAACAACAAATCTCACAGGAGAGAAACTATTTTCCAAAACAATACACTTTTTCTTTTAAGTAAATAAAGAACTTGTTCTGGTTAATTGAGGCTGTCGCTCTTCTTTCAAAACACTGTTTCTAGAAAATTCAACAAGCTGAATTCTGTTGACGTGACTTTGCGGTTCATTCTCGGTTATCCTTTATTGACCTGAGGGAGGACCAGGACTGCGCACATACGGAGAAACTTCACAGGTCTCTGATCTCAAACATGCACATAAGAAAAAAGAAATCTGATTATCTGACAGACGGAGTGATCTCACAGGGAAGCAGATGTAAATGAAACAGAGAGTGACGTGGTGAGTGGCTGGCTGTAGTGACGTTCTGCAGTGAGAAAAAACAAAAGCAGGAGGTGACGCTAGCTAAAGTTAGCTTCTACGTGGACTAACAGTAAATGAAGAGTCTTTGGGTTTTGAACTGTTGGTTAGAGAAAAGAAGCAATTTGAAGGCGTCACTTTGGGCTCTGGGAAATTGTGATGAGCATTGTTCACAATTGTTTGACATTTTATAGACTAAACGATTAATCGTGACAATAATTGGCAAATTAATCGATAATGAAAATAATCGTTAGTTGCAGCCCTACTTGTAACACTCGTTGGCTCTTGTGGTCCCGCTCTGAGAGTACTGACGTAATGATCCAGATTTTAACCCGGGAATATGAAACATGTTTGAAATGATTAAGACTGGACCTGTGAACCCCTCACATTACCAGATAATCTGGCCGAACATCGGTACCGACCAGGGTCCCAGACCAGGTTTCTTCTCCGACTGTGGGGAGGGGGGAATCTGGGATAAATTGGTCAAAAACTCCTGGAGTCTGAGCACGGCTTCAGTTTGAACATGAAGTCCCTCCTGAGTTCTCAATAACTACTAACTAGTTTGGGACAGGCTGATATTAGATATTGATATTTATCTCCTGTTAATACAAACGCAACACTTCCTCCACGTTCACCTGTTGTCTTGTTTCCACAGCACAGTTAACGTGAATCAGACTCAACACCTCCTCCAGAAATTTCACAGTAAAAGTCTTGCAGCCTCCCCCCTTTGAGCTAGGCTTTTAATGTGAAAAACATCAGGAAGTACTGTGTTTTGTTGACAGTAGCTTAACATAGATCAGGAGTACATCAAAGAAGAAACAACTGGAATTTACAAGTCTGAAAACATGATTTCTGGTCAATAGAAAGTGGGGTCTGACACCACTGATGGCAACGTTATACTGAATTTATCATGTCAGCTGTTGTCATGGCGACAGGTAATAACATCCCCAAATATTATTGGAGACTTTTATAAGAGAAATTAAGGTAGTTCAGTTTTCACAACACTGAACTGATGTGGTCCTTTAATGAGCTGTTGATGTACCTGAGGGCTCCGGGGACGATGAATGCAGGGACCCCACAGGAGAGAGGCTTTCTGGGACACCATAGAGGCCTGCTGTGGCCCCTGCTGAAGTCTGCCCTCCAGTGTCTGGTCCTGTGGCGGCCCCTGAGCTGTCACTGGTGCCGCTGGGCTGGGAAGGGAAGTTGTACTGGTCCTCAGTGGGGACAGAAGGCTGGCTGAACTGGGACTCTCCAGGCCCAGTTGGACTGGGATACTGGTCTCTGGTGGATGGAGACAGAGACCTGGAGCTGGTCCCGTTAGATCTGAACTGGGAACAAAGGTCGTATTGGGAGAAGCCTCGACTCTCATCAGTTTCACACGGACCAGCGAACGAGGAGGAGCTGGGGGGGAGGGAAGAGGAGGAGTGTAGCGGGTGAGGAGGAGTGAGGGAGCAGAAAGAGGAGGAGGAGAGGAACTGAGAGGGCTGGGGGTAGGTGTCCTCCAGTGGTCCCAGTTTGGACAGCTGGTGGGACAAAGCTCCTACACTGGAGTCCAGGGGGCGGGGGGGTCTGGGGAAGGACTGGGAGGGGGGTTGAAGAGGAGGGCGATGGAGGGGGGTGGAGGAGCTGGTCTTGATGTTGCGGATGTCTTGAAACACCTGAGAGGAGAACACTGACATGAGGAACAGAAGAGGATCTCAACAGGAACCCTGAGGAATATCAGACTTTTATCTGAACTGACAAATCTGGCTGTTACACATTCAAATAAACAAGACTAACGAAGTGCTGCCAGCGCCCCCTCAAGGCTGCAGAGTTCATTACAGCCACAATCATCAGAGCTTATCTATTCAATTCAATTCAATTCAATTTTATTTATATAGCGACAAATCACAACGAAAGTCATCTCATGACACTTTACAAATAGAGCAGGTCTAGACCGATAATGTTATTATAGAGACCAACAGGTCCCACCATGAGCAAGCACTTTGGTGACAGTGGCAAGGAAAAACTTCCTTTTAAGAAGCAGAAACCTCGAGCAGAACCAGACTCTAGGTGGGGGGTCATCTGCTTTGACCGGTTGGGTTTGAGAGAGAGAGAGAGAGAGAGAGAGAGAGAGAGAGAGAGAGAGAGAGAGAGAGAGAGAGACAGAATCTGTGTTCTGACATTTTTAAAACAAAAATTTATACCCCACTCCAGTAAAAAAAGTTTATTGTTGTCATTCACCGTGCAGAATGATGTTTGTACACTGTCACATGTGACAGTAAAGTTTGTCCTTTGTTTGTTTGTGTTGAGAAAAGGTCATTAAAAGGTGGGTTAGGAGGATGGATGTCTACGTACAGAAACACTTTAAACAAACCAGCAGTCTCTCTGACCTCAGTCATGGCCGGTCTCTTCTTCCTCTTCTTGTCCAGACACCTGCAGGCCAGAGCCACCATCTCCATACAGCCAACAGGCTCTGCAGCGCCCCCTAAAGACACAACAGCAGCTGCAGATAACAGGCAGGAAACAGTGCTCAGTCATGATGAGGAGAAAGACACACACAGACTGACCTGTGATTAGCCGGTGGTCCAGCTGTTTCCGCCAGGAGGCTGCAGACGGACCAGTCGGACTGTCCTCAACCTCCTCCACCAGGTCCTTCTACACAACCAGAACCAGAACCACATCACTGCACAATTAATCATACATTAATCTCAATCACGGTTTTGGCTTCCCACAATGAACATGATCGAGTGCGATATTGATGTTTAAAATGCGTGCCCCCCCCGTTGAAAACTGAGCTGCATATCGAATGAGGAGCTTCCTAAACGAACAACCAGCTACCAGGGAGCGATCGACATGTTTTGGTTTCACTTTTGGGGTAGTCTCTTCACACTTCGTTTTATCGCTTTACAAAAGTACAGACTTTGCTTTTGGGGAGTTGTCATGCCGCTGTGTGCGTGCCCTGCAGCGGCAGCCTGTGCAAAGATGTCCTGGATGTTGCGGCTGCAGTTCAGAGTATCAGAATCAGAATCAGAATCAAAAATACTTAATAGATCCCCGGGGGGAAATTAGAGTAGAAGACACACACACACAAAACACAAGCTCACAAGTTATACGTTATATTAACGTACACCACCCCTGTCCCCCCTGCGTTACATTAACGCACGCACCCCCTATTGGACACTTTACCTGGACACTTTATTTTGGTCACTGCACTGTTTGTTATTTATCTTATCTTATTCTTTTACCTTTATATTTTTACATGTTTGTTGTCTGTCAGATTATATGTTATATGTTAAAAAAATGTAGCACCATCAGACCATGGCAAATTCCTTGTAATGTACGTTACTTGGCAATAAACAGTTTCTGATTCTGATTCTGATTCTGATTATACTTGGACCCTGGTGTACCTGTATACCTAGTTATAAACTGTGTGTGTGTTGGTGTGTGTGTTCTGACCAGGTATCTCTCTCCTGACTTCCTGTCTCTCTCCAGAGCTCGACGACCAGTCAGGACCTCCAACAGCACCTGGAACACACACACAATGTTAAATATGTCATATTACATATAAAATACTGCAGCTGACTCAAGGGGATCGGGACTAGAGGGGACCTGGTCTTTGCTGTCAGGACTCCTTGGCTCTGCACCAACCAGCCCGAGGAGCTCGGAATCACTGAATCATTGTCTTCTTTTAAATCACATCTTATTAAACATCAGTCAGTCCAGCTCCAGTCCGCAAGGAGACAACAAACAAACATCACGACAGATGGTCCATCTCAAATATTCAAATATTATTGGTTTACCTTTTTCACAACATTTTACAACATTTTTCAAGGAGCATATTTGAATTCAAGCATGTTCCTAACCTTGAAAATATAACTGTTCATTGAAAATTAAGCATTTTCCAAACTTTCAAGGCTTTGAAGGAACCCTGGATTTCAGACTTGTCTATTATTATCGAACCTGCCGACAGATCTTCAGTCTTTGGTGAACGACTACATTTCCCATCAGCCCCTGCTGTGTCTCACCACTCCGAAACTGTAGACGTCCACAGCGGTCCCCAGCTCTCCGTTTCTCACGTATTCATCAGGCAGGTACGCCAGCGTTCCTCTAACTGTCGCCGTTTTACCGACCGACGCCGTCTGAGCCGCAGAGCGTCCCGACGAGCCGCGAGAAGCGAACCGAGCCAGACCGAAGTCCGCTAGCTTCGCCACCAGGTGGCGGTCCAACAGGATGTTTGAACTGCAGAGAGACACAGAGACACACAAGAGACAGTAATATTCAAACCAGGTCCAACTGGAACCAGGTATGCAGCAGAACTGTATGTGTCCAACATGAACTCTACTGTCTGCTAACAATCCCACAATGCAATGCTCCACATGTTATAGATGTAACATGATGTAACATGGTCATGTGATTCTACAGCTGTTCAGGTTTCCAGCTGAGGTACTGGTCCGTCACATGGCTGCTACCTGCTGTGATGTCACGTGATGTAATTTGTTGTGATGTCATATGTTGAGATGTGATGTCACATGATGTGATATTATATGTTGTGTTGTGATGTCATGTGACGTTGACCTCTTGACGTCTCCGTGGATGAGTGGTGTGTGTCCTTTGGGGGGGGAGTGAAGGAACTGCAGAGCTTTTGATGCTCCTTCAACAACACCCACTCTCTGAGACCAGGAGAGGGACACACACTCCTGAAAACACACACACACACACACACACACACAAGAATGTAAAAAACACACAGTCATCATATCAGGAGAGACACATTTATAACACAGAGTGTGTGTTCATGTGTTACGTTGTGTGTATATCTGTGTGTGTTACGTTGTGCAGCTGGTCCTCAAGTGATCTGTTCTCCATGTAGCTGTAGATGAGACAAACTGATCCTCGTCCTTCACTGAAACCCAGCAGATCCACGATGTTCGGGTGTCTGAACCTGAACAAGAGAAAGGTGAGTTTGTGTTTCAGGTCGATCAGTAAATCACACGTTTACTCTTCAGGTTTGTGTCTGCAGTGAATTCATGTAGAAACTGGATTTGAATAAAACGGTTTCTATACAAACTGCAGTGATGTCGAGTGATGCTGTAGATTATAGAGATGATCTATAAAGCTTCACGTTTACTTTCAAATTCAAAGATTTTGATCTGACATGTCATCATTGATCACTGATGTTTAATGTATCTGTTCTCATTGTGAATCACCAGAACTCACTTAGTCAGTTTGTCCACTTCAGTCTGAAAGCTCTCCTTCAGCAGAGTCCAGTCCAGCAGACAGTCCTACAACGACAACAGTGACCAATCACCGTCCACTTCCTGTCACACACTCTCTACTTTTAAGAGTAGGCTTAAAACTTTGCTTTTTGATAACACTTATAGTTAGGGCTGGCTCAGGCCTGCCTGGACCAGCCCCTAGTTATGCTGCTATAGGCCTAGACTGCTGGGGGACTTCCCATGATGCACTGAGCTTTCCTCCTCTCCCTCTCCATCTTTACACATTCATCTCCCTCCAATGCATGTTACTAACTTTATATCTTCCCAGAGTTTCTTTGTGCTTTGTCGTCTCGCAGGTTCCTGTGGATCGTGGTCCTGGTACACCTGGGTGCTGCTGCCATGGGCCTGCCTGACTCTCATCACTACAGTTATTATTATTAGTCATAGTTCTGTTACTATTAAAGCTGTAACTACTATTATTAGTCAGATTTCAGTTATTATTATAGTTGCTATGGCTATTACTGGTGCTGCTGCCTGCCTGTTTCTGTTGTCACCTGTTCAATGATTGGCTGTTTGCTCCGTTCATCAAGGGATCTGATAGGCTGTTAATGAGCTGGGGCATTTGTTATGTGCTTGTATACAATGCATTAAGTGAAACTATCAGTTTCCTTCTTGTTATTGGTGAAGCGTCTATCACCGGCTCATATCACTATCGTTTTATCGCCCAGGCCTACGTGTCACAGTGAGTCGTGTCTGATCTGTGCTGTGATTGGCTGACCTGTTTGAGTCTCTTGACAGCACAGTCTGTGTTCCTCAGAGACGCTCTGTACACGACTCCAAACCCCCCTTCCCCCACCTGCAGGGAGGGGGAGAACCCTTTCGTCCCAGCATGCACCTCTTCATATGACCAGCACATCACCCCGCTGCTGCTGCTGCACGGCGGGGGCTGAGGGGCGACATCATCATCAACATCATCATCATTATTATCATAATATTCATTATTATTAACATCATGCTGTGTGTGTGCGTGTTACCGTGAGGGGGGGGTGGAGTTCGGACTGCAGCCTGGAGGGGGGTGGGGCAGGTCTGGGAAGTGGTCCTCCTCCTCCTTTATCTATTGAACAAACAAGATGAAGAGCAGATAAATACACTTACATACATATAATCAAGTGTGTGTGTGTGTGTGTCCCACTGTAAATACTGAAGGGTCTTATCAGTTAAATCTGTTATTATTATTATGAATGTGTCAGATATTAACAGATAACGTGTCAGATATTAACAGATAATGTGTCAGATATTAACAGATAGTGTGTCAGATATTAACAGATAACGTGTCAGATATTAACAGATAATGTGTCAAAGTTTCAGAGGTGACAGTTTGAAGGATCCTGATGCTGAAAGTCTGACATCTACATTTTTCTTAAAATATTAAGAAGTCTGACAGCAGTAAGTCCGCAGACCTCCACCAGAGGCTGTAGTTTTTCAGGCATATTATCACCTCAAAATATTGACGAATATTTACGACAGAAAATTAGTTGGTAACTATTTTGAGAATTGTTTAAAGTGGCAACAGACAAGTTTTTTTCTTCAGCTTGTCATCATGAGGTAAATGTTGGATGCGATGTAACGGCGGTAGAATAATGACATCATCAGTGTTTAGACGGGTTCCCTATAAGCCTCTCTGTCACCGTGCAGGTGTGTCTGCCACCGGGGACGATCTGCCGGGAAACTGAAGGCTCGATTTACGGCCCAAAGGAAGTGCGTCAACCACTGACACCAAAACAGAAAGAGGAGAGCGCCGTTACCTTCTCTTTAAACATCCACAGCTTTTATATGAGCTGCTGTAAACTTGTTGGATAACTGTTTCAATAAAATTCCTAAAAAAAAAAAGAGGATAGCCGTTTTCCCCGGTAGCTGACGGCAGGTTGTGTGTTACCTATCGTGCTCAGTTTGCAGGTGCTCAGTGTGGGCGGGGCCCCAGACTGTTTGGGAGGAGGGTCAAACTGAGGGAGAGACAAAGGAGGGGGAAGATGAGCAGCAGGAGGAGGAGGAGGAGAGGAGGAAGGCTTCAGACTGGATGCCCCTGCACAGAGAGAGAGAGAGAGTCAATGGTCAACCTCTGAACCAACAGAGGTCAGAGGTCATCACAGGTCAGTGAACTCACAGCCCAGAATGACATCACGGGGGCGGAGCAGCTGCAGACGCTCCAACAGGTCGATCAGGTCCCCAACACGACCGTTCCTGTTCTCCCATTGGTTCATCACCCAGTCGGTCCGCCTCTCCCTCCTCTCAGCCAATCGCACGGCAGTCTGATCACAGAGGACCTCTGATGCTGGAGAGAGAGACGGACAGACAAAGTGAGACAGACAGACATCAGAAATACTTTATTGATCCCCAGGGGGAAGTTATACAATTATACAGATGGTCAGACAGACAGACGGACAGACAGATGGTCAGACAGAGATGGTCAGACAGACAGAGAGACAGACAGATGGTCAGACAGACAGAGGCAGAGGCAGACAAACAGACAGACGGTCAGACAGACAGACAGAGAGACAGACAGATGGTCAGACAGACAGAGGCAGACAAACAGACAAACGGTCAGACAGACAGACAGATGGTCAGACAGAGAGACAGACAGACAGATGGTCGGACAGACAGACAGAGAGACAGATGGTCAGACAGACAGACAGATGGTCAGACAGACAGAGAGACAGAGGCAGAGGCAGACAAACAGACAGACGGTCAGACAGACAGACAGATGGTCAGACAGACAGAGGCAGACAGACAGATGGTCAGACAGAGAGACAGACAGACAGATGGTCAGACGGACAGAGAGACAGACAGACAGACAGATGGTCAGACAGACAGACAGAGACAGACAGATGGTCAGACAGACAGACAGATGGTCAGACAGCCAGAGAGAGACAGACAGACAGACAGACAGATGGTCAGACAGACAGACAGAGAGACAGACAGGCAGATGGTCAGACAGACAGAGAGAGAGACAGACAGACAGATGGTCAGACAGACAAACAGAGAGACAGACAGACAGATAGTCAGACAGACAGATGGTCAGACAGAGAGACAGATAGACAGACAGACAGATGGTCAGACAGACAGACAGAGAGACACACAGATGGTCAGACAGACAGATGGTCAGACAGACAGACAGAGAGAGACAGACAGAGAGAGAGAGAGACAGAGAGAGAGACAGACAGACTGGTCCAGCTCATGTGTACTGAAGGAAAGTCCAGCCCCCCTCCATCTGAGTCTGACTCTCAGCAAACACTGAGTGATGCATTCGGGAACTCGCAGACCTGGTCTACAATCCTGAACTACATGTCACTCTTTCAGCTCGTCTGTAGGAGGTCCGGGGCCACTTACATGTCTGTCCAGGGGCCGTTTCTGTCCATGGCTGTCGGTTATTGGAGTTACTAATAGCAGCTATTTATTGATATTATTACATATTAGAATATTTAAAGTTGTTTATTTGGCATTAATTCATTACACTGAATAAACAATATAACTATTAATGATTCATGTTTATTATTACCAAGAACCAGGACTTTAGATGTCTTTTTGTCTGATTTCCCCCCGGGGATCAAGAAAGTATTTCTGATTCAGACTCACACAGTGACTTCCTTTACTAATGGGCCCCCTTCACAGACAGACTTGTTAGTTCTGGCTCTGACTCACCGAATCGGGTCCAGTCCAGGTCTGACAGTCCGTCCATGACCCGGCAGAACTCCCAGAGGACGGAGGACGGCAGGTTGTAGAGAAATGGTCCCCTTAGTTCTCCTGTCGACATGTTTTAGTGGAAACTGAACTGACTGAAGTTACCGCACTCTGAAGCTAACAGGCTAACCGCTAACAGCTACCCGCCGCAAGGGGGGGGGGGGGCGCTCACACCCGGACCGGGATCACTCCGTCACACCAGAACAGTCTGTAACTAACCCGTTAAAGACTTTAAAAACTCTGTAAAACATCAGAAGTTCGGCTCCTCCGCTGCTTCCGCCCTCCAAGTATCCAAGCCCACTGCAATAAGAGCCGCATCCGGTTACCAGACCTCACAAATAAAAGCCGGTGTGTGACGTTAATACCAGGATCAGATCAGAGCGACATCAAACTGTCCTCAGATCCTCTTCTACTTCAGTACGTGTAGTATTACTACAAGGTTAGAATACGCTGTTACAAGTACAAGTCTTGCTTTCAAAAAGTATCAAAATATACTTAAAGTATCAAAAGTAAAAGTACTCAGTAATCTGAACCCATTGCAGAACCCCCCCATAATTAACTTAATGGGCATGCACAGCAGCTTCATATACTACCTCACTATTTATTCTTAAATGTTTAAGTGCAATAGATATATAGTCATACACTTCAGTGCAACACATACATACATATACATTGTTATTGTATATATTTTTTTTCTTACCTCATTGTTCACTTAAATACTGTAAATGTGTATTTTTTTTTTTCTATTTCGTATTTTTCTATTTGTACATACTTTTAGTTCTAAATTATGCTACTTTACTCTTGAATGGGAGCACCGGTACTGTACAATTTCCCCCCGGGGATCAATAAAGTATTTCTGATTCTGATTCTGATTCTGATTGGCAGCTTTTAGGCTCAAAAACAGAAACAGCAGAGGGTCGGAGGACTGCAGTCTGTTGGTTGAAGCTGGACTATTAGAACTACTGTTCATAGACTCACTGAGACTGAGAGGTGACGTGGTGACGTGGTAACAGGTCTGAGGCCTGAAGGATGGAGGCCCCATATTATGTTATTTCAAGTTTCTCTATTTATCTGTAATGTTATTTGTGTTTGTGACTATCCTAAGTCATCTGATTTTTTATTTTTTTTAATTACTTCAGTGAATTATTCTTGTGTTGGAGAGTACAATGACATCATATAAACTGTATACTGTGTCATAGTCCTGCCTAAGACCCAGTTTTCCCTTGTCTCTTGCGTTTTCACCTGTCTGTCTCTGGGCCCCTCTCTGTTGGGTCCACGTGGAAGTGGGTTCTAAAACCCTCCAACATGTTGAGTTACTGAACACGTGCAATACCGCGTTGTCACAGAGGACATACAAATATGAGTTCTGTGCAACGTAAACTGCTCAAACTAAGAGAGGAATTTAATATTGTAACTGCACGTGCAGCCCTCTGCCCTGCAGAGAAAGAGACAAGATGTTATTTTAATACCTTAAAGACTTTCATTGTCCTCTGGACATTTCATCCACTGAGGTGACATGTAGGCCTGAAGACGCCACGTTTACACTCCGACTTTCTTCAACAGTATTATCTTTGTCTTTACATTCAGGACAAACTGCTTTCATCACATCACAATAAAGAATGTCGGCAACATCGACACACTTTCATTATTAGTCTACATGTCCTGCTCCTGTCTCTCCACTCAGTCCTGCTCAGACACTCTGGTCATCCGAGCCACTGGATCACCAGCCTCAGTCCGCCTGCTCGTTTGCCACCGCCACTCCTGCCCCGCCCCCTCTACCTCAATATCTGTGGTTCTCTTCATAAACTGTTGAAACTTTCTTCAGTGTTCTGTGTTCGGCCTCAGGCTCCACGCCGAGCATCTGAGCACTTTATCAACCAAACACAGGTGGATTTGAATGGACCTCATAAATAATAAAGTCAAAGACAGACATAGATTTGAAACAGACAGACAGATAGATATATTTGGACTTTGGGTCCTGATATGACTCAGGTGAATAGAGTGTACACATATAATAATATTGATGCGTATGTTCGGGTCAACACATCTATGAGGACTTTTATTTTTTTAAAGGAAGTCCTGAGTGAAGACTTTCTCTCTTTCACAATGCGTGAAGTTCTCTCTGTAATCTGACATCGCAAACACACAACTGAGATATTTGTGACTTTGTGGTTTGTTGAGGAGCGCCTGAATGCACCATTAGTTCAGTTCAGTGTGTGTGTGTGTGTATCCGAACATCTATCTTTGTGAGGACTAGTTTGAGTTTTAGACCTTGGAAGTGAGGCGATGTTTGCACTGTGAGGACATTACTTCAGAGGACTGTTGGAAGGTTCAGACTTTAGGTTGTTTTTCATTGTCTCCATGTAACAGGGGCCTCTATATAACAGGGCGTTTCTATGTAACAGTTCAATTCAGTTTTATTTATATAGCGCCAAATCACAACGAAAGTCATCTCTTGACACTTTACATATAGAGCAGGTCTAGACCGACTCTTTGTAATATTATTACAGAGATCCAACAGTTCCATGGGCCTCTATGTAACAGGGGCCCACTCTATGTAACAGGGGCCTTTCTATGTAACATGGCCCTTTCTATGTAACAGGGCCCTCTATATAACAGGGACCTCTATATAACAGGGCTTTTCTATATAACAGGGCCCATCTATATAACAGGGGCCTCTCTATGTAATAAGGACCTCCATGTAACAGGGGCCTCTCTATGTATCTGTCTGTCTGTCAATAAAGTATTTCTGATTCTGATTGATTCTGATTCTGATGTAATAAGGACCTCCATGTAACAGGGGCTTCTCTTTATAACAGGGGCCTTTCTATGTAATAGGGGCCTCCATGTAACAGGGGCTTCTCTTTATAACAGGGGCCTCTTTTATATAGGGTTAGCGTTACAGAGTTAATTGTAGAAAACTGTGAACATGAACAGTTCTCTCTGCTGCCTCCTGCTGGTTCAACAGGTCCGTGATCAGATGATTAGTGTCTCTGAACACACCTGGACCTGAACATAGATCTCAGTTCAGTTTCTGGTTACTGTCTCAGATTCATTGGACGCACACAGATAATTATTTAATGGGACAAAGCTCAAATACTGTTTTTCCCTTCAGATTTAAATGAGCAGAAAAACATTCTTAAATTTCAGAGTTCAGAATCTCTACAACAATAAGACACAGAGTTTAAACTCTTATATGACTGATAAATAATAATAAATACTTATCCTAAGTCTTCTTCAGCTACACGGGTTAAAATCATGCCTCAACCTGAAGGTCTGTTAACTTACTGCTTTTCTAGTGAGGACACAATGGAAATAAGCCTGTAGCTTTTATGTTTATAATTGTTTCTCAGTCTTCTAATTATCTTTACTGTTGGCAAATAAATAAATATGTATGTCGCTCTGTCATGGAAAATAATGTGTAGAAAAACAGCATGTTAAAAAAAATTCCTTGACATTACCTGATGCAGCACAGGTGTTCAATCAGGATGCAAAATGTTTCAAAGCTGTTAAAGAGTAAAAATAAGAATGAGAAAATAAATATAAAGCACAAAAATACAACAGAGGACAATGTTTACAGAGGTCAGAGGTCACCGTCCTGATGGCTGAAGTCTCTCTGTCTCAAAACACAGCTAAGAAAAGGGTAAAAAAGACGTTTGTAGGCTTTATCAGTATTTTCTGTTTAGCCGATGGTATCCACAAACACTAATGAAACTTGTCAGTCCAATAAGATGTTTGCTAATTACAAATTATGACCACTGTCATTAATTCTGTATGGATGATCCCATATTGACTCTGTTGTTTTACTTTCAATTTCAATTAAATTTTATTTATACAGCGCCAAATCACAACAAAACTCATCTCATGACACTCTACATATAGAGTAGGTCTAGACCGACTCTTTTTAATATAATACTTGAACTTATTAATGTTCCATAAAGCTTTCATGTATGAAAAACATTCTTTGTGTATTGTTTTTACACATTTCAGAGCGGGTCCTGAACATCTCAGTCAGTGGAGGGTTCACTTCTCGCGGGACTACACCGCCCCTGTGCTGTGTTGACCTCATCTCGGTGCAGATCTCGCGGTGTTTGTTCACTGACGGCGGTTGGAAATGGAGTCGGAGGGGGCGGGGTGCAGCAAGAGGGAGCAGAGATGTTTGGAGGCTTTTTTTTAATATAAAATTATTTATTTAAATAAAAATGGCCGCCGTGGAGAGCGGAGAGGAGAGACTGTAAGTGGGGTTTTTACATTTTATCCTCCGTTAAAGCGCCGCCGCTGCCGCCGCCTCCGACCGCCGCCGAGCATTTTCTGTCGTGTGTTTTATTGAAGTAAAAGTGCGTTGATTTTTACCCCGGCCTGTCTCGGCGGAGCGGGGTTAGCGGGAATACGTCACCAACTTACTGCTAAGTCTGTACTTTAGCTGCTGCTGTAGCCGGAGCGGAGGGACGGACGTCAGCTTTAGCTTAGCCCGCTCTCCGTGCGCCGCCGGGCCGCTCTGACTTCTACACAACTCCCGGGAAGTCAGGCCGGGGGTCGGCGGCGCTGTCGCCACAAACATCACAGCCCCGGCCACCGGCGGTATGTCCACCCGCCCCCGTCAGACAGGAAGGTAGCTAACAGGCTGTTAGCTCGTTAGCAAACACTGAGAGTGTGTTTTCATGTGGGAAGGAAAGAACAGTGAGAAGTCGGGCTGTGTGAGTGTTTAGACTGCTGTTCAATAACCCGGGTTAACCCCCCCATTTCACACACGCACACACGTCCCGTAATATGGCCCGCATTCCCCCGCCCCCCTGTCAGCTAGCTTAAACTGATTATTACCCTAATTAGCAGGCAACTGCCTCAGTGCTGTTGAGCCGGGCAGCTCTGTGTGTGTGTGTCTGTCTCAGGGCTGCAGACTGGAGTCGAACCTGGGACTGTGTGTGTACAGGACGCTGTGTGTGTGGGGTGGGGGGGGACTTCCTGTTCCTGTTCCTGTTTCTGCTGCTTCACCTCCACCTGCAGCTTCATCACACACACGTACAGGTACCCAACGTGAGGGTCGACACCCTAACAAGGGGTCGCATGATGAATTTGGGGGTCAGCAGGTGATAACAATTTCCTCTAAAGTTCCTTTATTCTAGTTTTCGATCTTCAGGCCTGTATAACTGAACTCAACCAGGAGGAAGCGGTAACAAGAAGTTCACCAACATGTTGATTTGTTTTAGGGCTGCAACTTACAATCATTTTCATTATTGATTAATCTGCCGTCTCTTGATTAACTGATTAATCGCCTTTTCTATAAAATGTCAGAAAGTAGTGAGAAATGGCTGCCGAGGTGACGAGGTCAAAGAGATTCAGTTTACTCTGATATAAGTTGGGAATTCCCATATTTGAGAAGCTCGAACCATCAATTGTTTTGCATTTTTGCATGAAAAATGACATGAATGAATAATTAATTGTCAAAATTTCTGATTAATTTTCTTCTGATCGACTAATGGATTAGTGGGCTAATCGCTGCAGCTGTTGTTACATTCATTCAGGTTTTAGCTCCTCAGCACCTCTGAGCTCATGTTCCCTCCTGAACCTGAATCCTGTCAGACACACACAGAGACGTTTACACAGTTTACATTTGATCAGGAACTTGTATCTTCAAATAGGTTCAGGTTTCTGAGTGATCTGGATTGGGATCATTACTGGACCGGATTCTGGTTTTCATCTTAGTGAACTGAGAAATGATTTGTTGGTTCATCTGGGTGTTTTATGGTGAAGAAGATGTTCAGTAGTTGGTTGTTACTGAGTAAAGATGGCAGTCTGTAGCTCCAGTTTGTCACCATGTCTTCCTGCTGTTTCACAGGTCTTCAATCTGTCTACCTGCTCTTTTTGTACAAAAATATTAATTGTTGTCCTTGGAAATATGGGAAAAAAGGAAAGTAACATTAATATGGGAAAAAATATTTAAAAACATTTAGTTTTACATCGTACAAATCGAGCAGATGTTTTGGAATCAGGCTCAAATTTTCTAAGTGTGGGGAGTTGTTGAATGTTGACAGAGTGATAAATACTGACCGAGGAAACTGTACGAAGTCTAAATCAGGAAGCTCACCTGGTACAGTGTGTGTCCCATGTACAAAGGCTGAGTCCACCCCCACCTTAACTGTCCGTCCATCTTCAGCTGTCATTATAACGAAAAATAAAAATGACGAAAAAAATATGTATTGTTGATAAAGTAAAAAAAAAAAGTTTGATTTGTCTTTGCTGACTCTACACGACGTAAAACGTAAAAATCATATATATCTATATAACTCAAAGATATATATTATAATATATGTGTCGTTTTATAATACTATTTATCTATGTATATCTGTTATATCTGTTTCATGTCACATTTAGATTAAAAACTTTCCATCAATCATTTGAACAACTGAACTAACTGGTTCAAATGTTTCTTTATCGATCAACTGATCAGATTCATAACTTTGCCTTGAAAACAAAACAGCTGTTTCACAAACCTGTTTGTGTTTTTCAGACATTTGTAACATCACATTTTTCTCTCCAGATGTCTGTTGGTATAAAATTAGGATAATAAGACAGCAACTAACTATTGTTATTTTTCCAATTCATTTAGTCTTCAAATATCTTATACTTTTACTAATAAATTAATTGACTCATTTTTTTCAGCTGTAAAATTGATTGAATTTTGAGTCAATGATGTCACACAACTTCTTTTAATCTATTAATACTAATTGATAGGATAATGCTGGGCAATTTTCATTTATACACTGAATGATTCATTGATTAATTGCAAAAATAATCAGATTAATCAATAATGAAAATCAGCAGAATTCAGAAGAAATAACAATAATAAAATATATTAATGAAATATTAAATAAAATGCATCAAGTCAGAAAAAGACCTTTTGATTATTTGAGGTCATTCAAAAATATTTGAAATGTAAAAGCATAAAGCAGTGAGACAGTAACAGTGTGGAGTTTCTGTTTTGAACATCACTTCCTGTTTACAGCCACCTGGATCAGACCGCCTGCTGGTTTCAGACTGTTTCTGTGGCGTCACGTGACGACTGAAGTGTGAAGTTACAGCTGGAGGAGCTGATCTTAAAGCCACACACAGTGGATCATCAGTAGTTCATGATTGGTCAACTCTATAGTTTTGTTAGTTAAGTTATCATCATGTGGTTCAGAGCAGAGACTGGTTTGGAAACTTCCTGTTGGTGTGTTCAGGGACACTGTCAGTGGCTGTAACCCAACACTTCCTGCAGTTCACAATAAAAGCCTCATTCTGCTTCAAACTAATTAATTTGTATGCCGTGTAGTTCTCAAAGTGGGTTAGGTTATCAAATACAAAAATGCCAAAAATGATCTCAAGCGTTCAAACTTTCAGAGGACAAGGTTCCAGTCGATTCTACGCTCCACATTTCACCAGAGTAGTTTCTCACGTCTGATGTGAAAACAACATTCGATGCCTCCCCGGTCTCTTGCCAATAACTCTGTGTCTTTGCCGTCTCGACACCACAAATCGTATACAAATGTGGATAACTTAGACTAAGACATTCATAGTGTGGACCTCAGTTGTTCACATGAAAAGTGACTGTAATAGTTGTGTGAAGAATAAAAAAGAGAGCTGAGAGAAGTTCAAACCCTGCCTACTACCTCACCTGCGCACACCTGACCAATCACTGCGTTAGTTGGGTGTGGGTGTCAGCTTGTCGGATTTGGAGAGTTATGAATTTATTTATTTATATTCTGCCATCAGAAAGGAGGAGTGACAAAGCACTGCAGCTATGACCATGTGATGTCATCAGTGATGTAATGTTAACAGACACGATGTCATCTCTTTTACACAGGGAGGAGGGGGAGGAGGGACCTGTCGACCCTCAGCCCCGTGCCAGAGAGAGAGACAGGTCCCACAGTAAGACCAAGAAGGCCCGCCGGGAGCGTCGCCATGCTGACCGGGGGGCAGAGACCACAGCTTCGGCCACGTCCTCAACAGCCATGCTGCAGCCACAGGTGGGGGCGGAGCCACAAACACAGGTAAAGACAGGTGTTACTAAAACAACAGGAGTTAGAGGTCATTCAGAACAGGTGGAGTCTTGGAGGCACTGAGTTTTATCACCTACCAAACAATATGAAGTAATCCAGTGTAATATAAACGTGTTCAGGATGAGAACCTGGTTTCGTGTCACTTCATTCCTGCAGGGGTTGGAGCCGGTGGCGGGCCCCTCAGAGGAGCCAGGGTCAGAGTCAACGGCTGGCAGTGAGTCTGCAGGTTCTCCTAGGCAGCGCCGCTCCATCATCCGGGACCGTGGGCCGCTATACGATGACCCGTCACTGCCTGAAGGCTGGACCCGCAAACTCAAACAGAGGAAGTCTGGACGCTCAGCTGGGAAGTTTGATGTCTACCTGATTAAGTAAGCCACATCCACCGCTGACGCTGTATCGGTTCTCCATGATGACATGGAGTGATAGCACTGTGTTAGCGATGATTGTTGTTTTTATCTTATTGTTCAGCTCGGAGGGAAAGGCGTTTCGTTCCAAGGTGGAACTTATCGCCTACTTCCAGAAGGTCGGCGACACGACCACCGACCCCAATGATTTTGATTTCACTGTCACCGGACGTGGAAGCCCCTCCCGTCGTGAGAGGCGCCCCCCCAAGAAACCGAAGGTGGTGAAACCATCAGGGCGAGGCCGTGGGCGGCCCAAAGGTACTCAGGCACATACACTACAAATTAAACGGAAGTTATTAAATTGAGCAGAGTTTTTAAGTGTTTCTTGTTGTCTTCAGTTTTTTGTTGTACGTGTTTATTTTTCTTTGTGTTTGTGTAGGCAGTGGGAAGATGCGGCAGGCTACAGAGGGCGTGGCCATGAAGCGTGTGGTTGAAAAAACTCCGGGCAAACTGCTGGTCAAGATGCCCTTCGGCAAGGCAGAGTCCTCCACTGGCACCACCTCCACTGCCTCAAAGGTATGAGCAGTCTGTCATTCAGTCAGTCATCCATAAATAATAACCTGAGCAGCCTAAATATATTTTTCCCTTGCAACTTCCTCCAATTCTTCTACAGAACTACAGTACATCTTCAAGCTGCAAAACGAAACTAATACCATTTAAATGATCACATCTTTGATCATCTCATCTGTGAATCACCTGGGATTGGCTGAAGGAGACCGTAGCCCTCACATAGAGCTAAGCCTGGGAGAGGAGCCTACAGTTGAGCCTGGTGGCCTAACTGCTCAACCAGTCTCAGCCATGTGGGCTCACTAACTACAAGGATAGGTGTAGGGGTCATGTGCATTTAAAGCAGGACAGCAGGCAGGGGCCTCTGCTGGGGGACTTAAATGCTCATATGTGTAATAATGATCAACTTAACCTATGTTTTGCACATTTAACTGAAGTGAAGAGGAGAGTTGCCAACTGATAACTGCATGGTAGTCATTAAAACAGGTGGCAAGAGGGGCTTGTTGTCAGGGTGAACTGGGATCGTGTGGTTGAGGATCCTGTCTGTGAGGTCTTAAACTTCCACCTTTGGAAGGACTTTGGTTGCATCCCATGGACGGGTGTGGACATGGAATCTGTTTGGGCCATGTTCAAAACATTCAGGTGCCTGCTCAGAGTTGTGGCCTAAAGGTCAGTGGTGCCTGTTGTGGTGGTAACGAAAGACCCCCTAATGCACACCACAGTGGAAGTTTAAGAAAAAGGCCTTTAGGGGTTAAGCCCAAAGAACTCATGAATCAATGGAGTTTGGCCTGGCCAGTCTACATGTGTTTTATAGACTTGGAGAAGACCTGCCAAAGCTCTGCAAGTATGTTTGTGTTTTTTATGGGTCTTTGTTTGACATAGCCTTGCAGCTATGTGGATGCAGAAAGTATAGTCAGTGCTTTAGGACCTTACATAATGCAGTGTGTTATTATTGTTTTTAAAAATGTGGTAACAATGTTGATGCTAATGCTACTTGTTGATGTGGTAATTCCCTGCAGGGGGTGTCTCCTGCCCTGGTGCCTAAGTCCCGTCCTGGCAGAAAGAGGAAATCAGAACAGGAACTTTCGGCCCCACCACAGACCACCCCCAAGAAACGGGGCAGGAAACCAACCTCGGCCTCAGCAGCAGCATCGGTTGCTACGGCATCCACCTCCTCTGCATCAACCTCTGGTAGCTCAACAACTGGGAGCTATACTGCAGCTGCCATCTTAGCTGCCGAGGCCAAAAGGAGAGCAGCCAAGGAGTCTTCCACCAAACCCGTTGTTCAGCAAACAGCCCTGCCAATCAAAAAACGCAAAACGAGAGAGACAGTGGAAGAGAGGGAGAGTGTTCAGACTCCAGTGGCCACAACAACTGAGACTGAAAGAAGGGTCACTGTAGAAGGGGAGGGAGGTAAAGGGGAGGGAGCTCCAACCTCAGAGCCTCAGCCTGCCCCTTCTGAGCAGAGCCAGTCACAATCACAGAAGCAGCCCACTGCTTCAGATGAAAGCCAATCATATGGACACAAGACGCATAAAGGGAGGAAGCACAAGGAGAAAACGGGAATAGCGGCAGGAGATGGAGGAAGCAGAGGAGAGGAAGTAGATGAAGATGTAGGTGATAAGGGAGGAGAGGGAGGAGGAGGAAGGAGTAGCAGCAGCAGCAGTAGCATTAGCCCATCAAAAAGCCACAAAAGGAAGGACCGGCCACCTCACAAACACCACCATCATCACCACCACCACCATCACCATCATCATCGCCACCAACATTCCTCTGCCTCCACATTGGATCAGCCTCTTCCTCCTCCAGCCTCTGGACACCCAGCATCCTCCAGCCAGTCCAGGCCTGAAGTCGAGCCCCAGACTGTGTCTCAGCTCACTACCCAACACTCCCAGCACACCCAGCAAGCTCCTCCCCGACCACAGTCCAAGTCTGCGACCCAGTCCCTGCCTGAACCTCGGCATCCTCCTCCTCAACCACGCCCCCAGCCCCGTTCCCAGCAGCATCCCCAGAGCCAGTGTCCAAGTCTGCCCCAAGCCCAGCCTCGATACCCAGCACCCCAGCCGCCTCCTACCAGGCATGTCGTGCCCCAGCAACGTCACCAACAACCCCCACCCCAAACCCACAGTCAGCCCCAAGCCTCCCCCCAAAAAGCCCAGTCACAGCCTGTCCACTCCCCAGCCCAGCACCGAACCCAGTTTCAGGCTCAGCATGCTTCACCTCAGTCACACCCTCCTCAGCCCCCATCCATCCTGCACGTTCATCCACCCCAAACAAGGCATCCACATCCACAAACCCAGTCCCCCACAGCACTCCAACCTCAAACTCAGCCCAGGCACCCGTCTCAACCCCAAACCCAGCTCAAACAATCTCAACCCCAGACCCGGCAGTCACTGCAACCTCAACTCCAACCCCAGGCCAGGACCCAGGTCCAACTTCAGACTCAATCCCAGTCCAGAATCCTGGTCCAACCACAGCCTCAACTGCAACCCAGAACCCCCGCCCAAATGCACCCTCAAACCCAGCCCAGAAACCCAGCCCAAACACAGCCTCAACTGCAGTCCAGGACCCCGGCCCAATCACAGCCTCAATTGCAGTCCAGGACCCCAGCCCAAACTCAGCCTCAACCCCAGTCCAGGACCTCAGCCCAGCCTCAACCTCACCTGCAACCTAGACATCAAGTGCAGACAAGGCACCCATCACAACACCAACTCCAGACTCAATACAGACCACAGCCCAGACAATCTCTCTCCCAGCCTAGGCCACCCCAGTCCCAACCCCAGTCCCAGTCCCAAGCACAACCACACTTTCAGCAGATTCAAACACAGCTGCGCCCCCAACCCCAGCCTCACCCTCAGCTCACCAGACCCCATGTGCAGCACCTCTCATCCCACCGACCATCTCCCAGCCTATCCAGGACCAACCCGGTCCCCACTCAGCAGAACCAGAGCGAACAGCCCCAAGATCTGAGCACCACACGGCCTGGCCGAGGGAGCCTGCTGCCAAGCCGAGAGGTCAGCGCGGAAGGCGTCAGGGTGGAGGGGAGAGGGGAGCCGGTCATGGCATCGGAAAGCAGAGATGTTTTAGGAGGCGAAAGAGGATCAAACAGCACCTCGAGGCCTCACAGTTCCATGCCTGTTGGACCTCCAGGAGTAGCCGGGGCCGGAGTTGGTCTTGTTCCTGGGGCAGATGGTAGGGCTAGGCTCAGGGCAGAGCCAGAGGCAGCAGGTGAGGGCAGGGAGCTCAGAGACATCGTCCCCCAGTCTGCCGTCCCCTGTCCCAGCCGAGAAGAAACCGTAGAGTCACGGACTGTCGTCAGCGAAAGAGTCAGCTGATTGGTCGGGCTGATGAACAGGCTGACTGATTGGTAGACTGACGGACGGAGTCAGCACCTGGTGGAAGAGGAGCGTGACTGGGCTATTCATGGAGGTTTAATGATTTTACACTGTTTTCAGATAGAAGGATAGCGTCACACAGAGCTGGTAGGACTGTTGCAGCTTCTACTCCGTCTGATTCTGTCTGGAGACTCTGTAAAGTTCTGGATTTGAGAACCAACTGGGCGCGGAGGGACAGCTGGAGAGGAGAACAGATAGTGTCTTTTTCTAGGAAAAACAAACAAAAAGGAAAAATCGATAAACAAGTGTGTGTGTATATATAATCAAAAGGCAGCTGTTGTGACCCGCTAGTCTCCGTGGGGAGGGGGGGGTAGTTTGGAACTAAAAACCAACGCTTAACAACACATTACTCTGAACGAAAACGTTGCTTCCGGAATATAACCTCTTTTTTTTTTTTATTTCGTATTTTGATAGTTTATTGTTTTGTCTCTGTTATACAGCTTTAAACGGATATTATTGACTGACGGTCCCTTACTCATCGTCGTGCTGCTGACTGACAGTCCCTTATTTAAAGTCCTGCTCTTAACTGACGATCTCTCACTAAAACTCCTCCTATTGACTGACAGTCTCTTACTGAAACTAGTCCTTGACTGAAAGCCTCAGAGGTGATGTGAGGCGGCGGTTTGCACCTTTTACTGGTTTCTTAGAAATATCACATTTTCTTTTCCACCCCATTTTCCATTTAGCCCACAATAAACAAAGAGGGGGGTCGGTAATGTTTTCCATCCTCTTCCAGACTGCCCCCTACAGGTAGCGAATCTGATGTATGAGTATGACTCTACACAGACCTCATTCTGTCTTTGAAACCCATTATTGTTTTAAATATTTGAACAACTTGAGGAGTCCTTGATTCGTCCTATCAGACACTAAAACAGCCTGAAAAACAGACGAGTCTGTTGTTTGATAAGAAAACCTTGAGCACTCCTCATTCGTTTTTCAAGTATTTGAAGTGCAGCGAGTTGTTCTTCCAGGTTAGAGATTCTTCCATACTGGTCTTCATTGAATCTGTTTGTTTTGGTAATCTTTTTGTTTCCAAAGGAAGCGCTTTTAATATCAAACCAAACCCACTTATACCGTAGCTTTATTTTAGTTTTTAGTCTTAATGAAAGAGTGGGAAATGGAGTCATTTTTATTGTGTCTTCGTGTTGAATGTCTGGAACAGTTTGCACTCCTCCAGTTTGTACAATCAACCGCCTGCATGTCGCTCGGAGACCCTGCAGGCCTTCAACCGGAGCAGCACGTACGCAGAGGTCGACCTCGCCGGGGTTTACTGTCGGCCATGTTGGTGATTTGAGGGAATATGTTCTGCAGAAGTAAAACCCTGAACGAGGTCTGGTTCAGTTTCACTTGGAATCTGTCGTGGATGTGCCGGAGTCGGCAACACAAAACTATTCAGTGAGCAGAAAACCAACTTTGAGTCCGTAAGTCCAGATTTGAGAGCATGAAGGAGAACAGTGTAACTGGTAACTCAACCTGGAGGAACTGAGTGCAGGACTTTCGTTGATGTTCTTAACTGCTCGCGCTTGAAATACACATTCGGCATTATTATGGAATGAAAAGCGACCAGGTTCAACAAAATGGCCACAGTTATTTCACAATTTCTTGTCACAATTTTTGAGGTACTGACAGAATCATAAACGTTGATTCCTTTCATTGATTTGACTTTTTATGTGATTAAATTAAGACAGTTCAGGCCGTTTATTATGTGGGACTGGGTTTGACCTGAATGTAAAGCGTCACTCGTTGGGCCCCGTCCTCTAAATAATGTCGTTGTGTCTTGTCAGGGTTTTCATTGACTTGAACTTCTTTACGACTTTTACTTTTGAAGTCAACAGTCACTTATGTTGAAGTGTGGATGAATTCTAAGAACTGGATATCAGACTCTAAGATTGCACACGTTCAGGGATGTCACGCAAATAGGTGGTTTTCTAGTCTCTGGGAAAGTTTTACAAATATAAAATCCTCATGGATTAAACATTCATAACGTAAATGGTAGTAACTGAGCTTGTTTGTAGTTCAAGGCGTCTTCTTTTATAATGGAGGTCTATGTGGAACATTATTTTTTTGTTGTAGCACTATGAGTGACCACTGAGACCAATTAGCAGTAAGACTGAGTGCAGGCGCCGCATCAAATCTATTAATACATCCGTGAGTTTGTATCGTAGACTGTATATAAAGATGACCGACGCGTCTCCTCTTCCTCCAACAGTGATTGGGGGGGCGGAGCCGCAGTATCGAGGTCCCGCCCATACACCCGTTCGATCCAATCGCAAGCACACCACAGTCAATCTCAGCTGCCAATCATGACGTTTCACCCCGTTTTTATAGCATCAAATAACTAATTAAAACCAAACTGATCAGAAAAACGAACACTTGAACTAACATCAGCTGAGAAGAACTACCTGAAATGACAGAAACCATCTTTGGAAAATTGTATTTGATGTGTACTTTGACTTGTTAGTTCGGTCCATGTCCCATCTACTAACATGGAGGGGGCGAGGCTTATGACCTATACTGCAGCCAGCCACCAGGGGGCGATCAAGACGTTTTGGCGTTACTTTCAGGGAGCGGTCACGTCGTCCATCTTTATGTACAGTCTATGCTTTGTATCATCTAAGGGAGTCTTCAAACCTTCAGTCTGTCTGCTCTGGTTTGAATCAGTGGAGGAGTTGGTAAACTTTTTACTTGGTTTGGTTTGTTTTCACACAGAACAAAATCTTTATCATTAAAATCCAGGTGATGACATTCTCTCCTCCCATTGGTTAGATGTGTCAGAGGTGGGAGCGAGAATGTAAACACAGGAAGAAAGTCCTGAACAAAACTCTACCTGCCCAAGTATCAAGAAGCTAATCCAGATCAGACCTCCGTTCATTCTCCGGCTAGTTGTTAGCAGCCTGCTAGAGGAGCCATTTAGCTCGCCATTTAGTTGGGTCAGATCAAGGTCGGATCATGTTCTCACTTCAAATGAACTGCTTCAGAATTCATTTGAAACCGGACTGGGACCACTGCGTCTACAGGGTCTCTGTGTCGTTGTTTTGGTCCGAGTACGGCTGTTGTGTTCAGATCAGCCCAAACAAATCATACCAATGACGAAATCCAACCAGAGTCTGATTCAACCAGACTGAACAACAACCTGAGACCCTTCAGACACAACATCTGGAGAAAACAGAGCTGACTTCAAACTGAGCACTAATTTTGTAGAAACTTAGATGGACGCTGGCAGAGATTTAATTTCCACTCGTTTAGCACCAAAAACAAAATAGTTTGTTCTACAGTCTGCTGCTTAAATCTCTGTAGCTTCTTACAACCAACTTTTGTTCTGATGATTCTACAGTTTCATGTCGGTCAGTGACTCTGAACACAAGAACATGAAGCAGATGGTTCCTGTTCTTCAGTTAGCGCCTCACTCCAACAGCATCCAATCAGGATTTTGTTGTGCACATCTGGATCTCTGCGAGCTCTCAGATCTGAACTTACCGACGCTGTTTGAATGTTGATGCTCTCTCAGTAGATTTGACATCCATAAACCTTTTGCACCTTAGTGTTCACCTGACTCTTTGGGGGAAGCTCCAGCACTTTAGGAATGACGTTGGAAAATTGAGCTTTTCACCCCTCAACCAGAAACAAATCCAATAACTGAATGTCTTCATCCTGGACAAAATAAATGTGCCTCGCTGTTGAAAGTCCACTCACCTGAAGCTGCGGTCACTTTGTTGCATCATCGTGACCTCATGCAGGTGATGTTGTTTGTGTCCACCTGAGGCTGAAGCGGCCTCACCTCTGCGTACTTGGCGCTCCGCCTGCCGCCCAGTCTGCTCAGAGCATTGAACCTGTTAGCATGCTGTCTCTCACGCAGCTGCAGAAATCAAACGTCCCTCTGTGAACGGACTCACTCCACAGGACTCGACCCGGCACAAACTACAGTAACCAGCCACCATATTGCATGTTCCAGAGTTTAGTGCCTATAATATTGTGCGTCTTGCCAGAAGCCACCATGTCAGCCAAGCCATGTTGTGTTTCTAGACTTAGTAGTGATGTGTGTGGTGACTTCATAGTTGCTAATATTGAGGATGAATATTCTGCTTTTACTCTGGTTGGAATTCAGTGGAAACTCCAATACACTGTCGCTGTAGACAAAACTAGTTTTTACCTGTTTTCTTATTTTTCTTTCTAACTAAAAGCGTTTGTTGTCCCCTGATCTGTGGTCGTCTCACTGATTGTAGCTCAACTCTCTCACAGAAACACTTGTCAACTTCTCAGGCTGAACAGAGGCGCCTTCGTTCACTAACAGGTGGAAAAGTAAACGGTTCACCATCCGGGCCCCAGACCCTGAGGGGCCACAAGCAGGTTCACTGTATGTCAATTGGCTTTTGTAATTAATAATGTAAAATGAGTAAAAGGACTTGCATTTAAAGTCCTGGTTCTTAGTATTAATGCACATTAATTATTAATAGTTAATGTTTATTCAGTGTAATTAATTAATGCCAAGTAAACAACTTTAAATATTCTAATATGAAATAATATCAATAAATAACCGACAGCCATGGACAGAGTATGAGATGACGGCCCCTGGACAGACATGTAAGAGGCCCCAGACCTCCTACAGACTGAAAGAGACAAAGCGACTTCAAACGACGCAGACGATTCATTACAGATTTGTTGGTGAATTAATTTTAGTTGAAATCAGTTTGGAAAAATATGAAAAAAACGGATGTAGATTTTTTATGAAAGTTAAAGTATTTTTAGTAGGTTGTGCTTCTAAACCCTCATGTCGCAGGTGTCAAAATCAAATTCATATTTTACTGTTGTGCGCACACGATGATTACTAATAAAGCTGTGTTTAATCACAATTACTGCAAACTTACACAAATGTAGTATTCTGGTATAGAAGTACTGGTTGCTCTGGACTGAATGGAACGCTCCAGGCTGCAGGGTTCATAGTTGGGTTGGTAAGTGGGGGGTCAGTAGTTAATGATGAAGCCTGATCAGAGATCAGGTTCAGGTAGATCAGACTGCATCCTAAAGGAACAGTTCAACATGTAGTGAACTCCTCTTCTCCTCTTCCTCTCATGTCTGTACGCTTAATATGAAGCTACAGCCAGCAGCTGCTTAGCTTAGCTTAGCATAAAGACTGGAAACACTTCTTTGGTTTGCATCAATCTTGAAAAACAACTTATTGTGTGTTGTATTTCTAAGGGCAGAAGATGTCTACCTCCTGATCACTGATCAGTGTTGACAGGTCCTAAAAACACCTCGTCACATGATCACAATTCTGAGGACTGCACATCCCATGATTCACTGCTGCCACCTTCTGGCTGTCACAGTTTCCTCACACTCATCAGATTCTTTTAAAGATCGGAGACAAACACAAACTGTCATTTCAGTTTTTGTTTTGATGAAATGTGAAATTAATTCATGTTGATTTTCACTCATGCAGACATCTTTTAATGCACCCTGACTTCTGAATGTAATTAAAGAAGCAAAGAAAAAACAAAAAAACACAAAGACTCGTGACCTCTCGGTGACCTCTGACCAGGTGAAAATCTTGCTGTCTGATTGGATGAGCAGACTGAGCTGCAGACAGGTAAAGATGGCCGCTCACGTGGCTGCAGGGCTGCTGCTACTGCTTGGACTCTCTGCGGGTCCCGTACCCTCTTCCGGTTCCGGTCTGGACTCTGAGCGCGGCAGGGTGGAGCTACAGCGCGTGCGGAGCCTCGCCGCTCAGCCCAGGTACGGAGGGTGTTGGGCGCGAGCTCTGGAGGACCTGGACATGCGCTGCAGGGATATGACGTCAGAGAGCCAGAGCCGGATAGCGCTGAGTTTCACCTTGTGTCATCTGAGCAGGTAAAACACAGAGGGCAGTTTGATCCACTCAGTGTTCAGATGTGAACATGCAATTATTATTATTATTATTATTATTACAGATTAAAATGAGCTCCAGTTGAGAACACTGTACTTGTACTTTGAATGAATGACTTGTAGTGGAATATTTATATTTTATATTTTAAAGCTCACAAGTTGCTACCTGCCGATTTTAAAGTGCTGTCGGCTTAGTGCTCGCTCTAGTACTAAAGTGCTGGTGCGTCAGAGTTCAAGTATGGAACAGCCTCAGGATATGTGGTGTTCCTGAGACAAGATGTCCAGCACCTGGAATCTCCATCTGGGGGAGGGGGGGGTGTCATGCTTTAACATCCTTACACAGATAATATATATACAGACACAGTTTACATGGTAATACCAGGTGTAAATGGGGTCTTCTTGCTAAAACTGTAAAATGAATAGTAAAAATGCCAGAAACAAAAGCTGCATATTTAGACAGAATATACTGAGTCTGCAGATGACTTCATGAATGGAAACATTCAACAGAACTAAAGGAAACCGACACAAGAATTCAGATGGAAATGATTAAAAAAACGAATAAATTATTTCTGTATAAAAACACATCTCTTCTCACCTGTTGGTGTTTTTAAACTTGTATTCTCTGTCAGTTCAGGCAGGGATGTCCCATCATGCCCTGAGGGGTCAGAGGTCAGCAGGTGTACAGGTCCAATGGACGCTGTGGCCTTTAACACCTACACTGAGTTCTTCACCCATACTCACTCCATCTGTCACTTCCTGCAGTCTGAGGCCTGGCAGAGCCGAGCAGAGGACACCATGTACAGGTAAGACACCTGCACAGGTAGCATACACACACAGGTAACACACAGGCAGCATACACACACAGGTAACACACAGGTAGCATACACACACAGGTAACACACAGGCAGCATACACACACAGGTAACACACAGGCAGCATGCACACACACACACACACACACACACACACACACACAGGTAACACACAGGCAGCATACACACACACACACACACACACACACAAACACACAGGTAACACACAGGCAGCATACACACACAGGTAACACACAGGCAGCATGCACACACACACACACACACAGGTAACACACAGGCAGCATACACACACACACACACACACACACACACACACACACAAACACACAGGTAACACACAGGCAGCATACACACACAGGTAACACACAGGCAGCATGCACACACACACACGCACACACACACACACAGGTAACACACAGGCAGCATGCACACACACACACACACACACACACACACACACACACACACACACACACACACACACAGGTAACACACAGGCAGCATACACACACAGGTAACACACAGGCAGCATGCACACACACCCACACACACACACAGGTAACACACAGGCAGCATGCACACACACACACGCACACACACACACACAGGTAACACACAGGCAGCATGCACACACACACACACACACACACACACACACACACACACACACACACACACACAGGTAACACACAGGCAGCATACACACACAGGTAACACACAGGCAGCATGCACACACACCCACACACACACACAGGTAACACACAGGCAGCATACACACACACACACACACACACACACACAGGTAACACACAGGCAGCATACACACACAGGTAACACACAGGCAGCATGCACACACACACACACACACACACACACACACATACACACACACACACAGGTAACACACAGGCAGCATACACACACACACACACACACAGGTAACACACAGGCAGCATACACACACAGGTAACACACAGGCAGCATGCACACACACACACAAGTAACACACAGGCAGCATACACACACACACACACACAGGTAACACACAGGCAGTATGCACACACACACACACACAGACACACACACACACACACACACACACAGGTAACACACAGGCAGCATACACACACACACACACACACACACACACACACACACAGGTAACACACAGGCAGCATACACACACAGGTAACACACAGGCAGCATACACACACACACAGGAAACACACACACACAGGTAACACACAGGCAGCATACACCCACACACACACAGGTAACACACAGGCAGCATACACACACACACACACACACAGGTAACACACAGGCAGCATACACACACACAGGTAACACACAGGCAGCACACACACACACACACACACACACACACACACACACACACACACACACACACACACACAGGTAACACACAGGCAGCATACACACACACAGGCAGCATACACACACAGGTAACACACAGGCAGCATACACACACACACACACACACACACACACAGGTAACACACAGGCAGCATACACACACACAGGCAGCATACACACACAGGTAACACACAGGCAGCATACACACACACAGGCAGCATACACACACAGGTAACACACAGGCAGCATACACACACACAGGCAGCATACACACACAGGTAACACACAGGCAGCATACACACACACAGGCAGCATACACACACACACACAGGTAACACACAGGCAGCATACACACACACAGGTAACACACAGGCAGCACACACACACAGGCAGCATACACACACACACACAGGTAACACACAGGCAGCATACACACACACAGGTAACACACAGGCAGCACACACACACACAGGCAGCATACACACACAGGTAACACACAGGCAGCATACACACACACAGGCAACACACAGGCAGTATACACACACAGGTAACACACAGGTAACACACAGGCATTATACACACACAGGTAACACACAGGCGTGTGTGTGTGTGTGTCTGTGTGTGCGTGTGTGTTTGTGTGTGCGTGCGTGTGTGTGTTTGTGTATATGCGTGTGTGCGTGAGTGTGTTTGTGCGTGTTTGTGTGTGTTTGCATGTGTGTGTTTGTGTGTTTGTGTGTGTGTGCGCATGCGTGTGTGTGTTTGTGTATATGCGTGTGTGCGTGAGTGTGTTTGTGTATATGCGTGTGTGCGTGAGTGTGTTGTGTGTGTGTGTGTGTGTGTGTGTGTGTGTGTGTGTGTGTGTGTGTGTGTGTGTGTGTGTTTGTGTGTGTGTGTGTGTGTTTGTGTGCGTGTGTGTGTGTGTGTTTGCGTGCGTGTGTGTGTGTGTACGTGGCGTGCCTGCGTGTGTGTGTTTGTGTATGCGTGCGCATGCGTGTGTGTGTTTGTGTATATGCGTGTGTGTGTGTGTGTGTGTGTGTGTGTGTGTGTGTGTGTGTGTGTGTTTGTGTGCGTGTGTTTGTGTGCGTGTGTGTGTGTGTTTGTGTGCGTGTGTGTGTTTGCGTGCGTGTGTGTGTGTGTGCGTGGCGTGCCTGCGTGTGTGTGTCAGGTTGACAGAGAGTTCAGCAGGTGTAGCTGAGCAGCTTCAGTCCACCAGGCAGATGGCTGAGGGACTGATTGATGCCCAGACTGCTGCCTTACAGGCACAGCAGGAGATCCTGAACAACGGAGAGGAGCTGAGGGTCACTCTGAGAGACTCTACCCAGGGTAAAAAAAACTCACCCATAGCGCCTCTATAATGGGTAGGAAATAAGGTGTAGACAAACAGCCTGAGGTAAACACTGGGTAAAAATATATAGCGACATGAGGAGATAAAGAGGTGAGGAGGTGAAGGAGTTGAAGGAGATGGAGATGAAGAGATGAAGATGTGAAGAGATGAAGGAGATGAAGAGGTGAGGAGATGAGGAAATGAAGAAGGAGGTGAGGAGATGAAGAGGTGAGGAGATGGAGATGTGGGAGATGAAGATGCGAAGGAGATGGAGGAGATGAAGAGATGAAGATGCGAAGGAGATGAAGAGATGAGGAGATGAAGATGTGAAGGAGATGAGGAGGTGAAGGAGATGAAGAGATGAGGAGATGAAGATGTGAAGGAGATGGAGATGAAGAGGTGAAGGAGATGAAGAAGGAGGTGAGGAGATGAAGAAGGAGGTGAGGAGATGAAGAAGGAGGCGAGGAGATGAAGGAGATGAAGAAGGAGATGAGGAGATGAAGAAGGAGGTGAGGAGATGAAGGAGATGAGGGAGATGAAGAGATGAAGGAAATGAAGGTGATGAGGAGATGAAGGAGATGAAGAAGGTGGTGAGGAGATGAAGAAGGTGGTGAGGAGATGGAGGAGATGAAGAAGGTGGTGAGGAGATGAAGAAGATGAAGGAGGAGATGAAGAAGGTGGTGAGGAGATGAAGAAGATGAGGTAGATATAGAAGGAGGTGAGGAGATGAAGAAGGTAGTGAGGAGATGAAGGAGGTGAGGTAGATGAAGGAGATGAGGGAGATGAAGAAGATGGAGGAGATAAAGAAGATGAAGAAGATGGTGAGGAGATGAAGGAGGTGAGGTAGATGAAGAAGGAGGTGAGGTAGTTGAAGAAGGAAATGAGGTAGATGGAGGTGATGAGATGAAGAAGGAGATCAAGAAGGTGGTGAGGAGATGAAGAAGGAGATGAGGTAGATGAAGGAGGTGATGAGATGAAGAAGGAGATGAAGAAGGTGGTGAGGAGATGAAGAAGGAGATGAGGTAGATATAGAAAGAGGTGAGGAGATGAAGAAGGAGGTGAGGTGATGAAGAAGGTGGTGAGGAGATGAAGAAGGAGATGAGGTAGATATAGAAGGAGGTGAGGAGATGAAGAAGGTGGTGAGGAGATGAAGAAGGAGATGATGTAGATATAGAAGAGGTTAGGAGATGAAGCAGGGATGAAGAAGGAGGTGAGGTAAATGAAGGAGGAGGTGAGGAGATGAAGGAGGAGGTAAGGAGATGAAGGAGATGAAGATGGTGGTGAGGAGATGAAGAAGGAGATGAGGTAGATATAGAAGGAGGTGAGGAGATGAAGAAGGTGGTGAGGAGATGAAGAAGGTGGTGAGGAGATGAAGAAGATGGAGGAGATAAAGAAGATGAAGATGGTGGTGAGGAGATGAAGGAGATGAGGTAGATATAGAAGGAGGTGAGGAGATGAAGAAGGAGATGAAGAAGGTGGTGAGGAGATGAAGGAGGTGAGGTAGATGAAGAAGGAGGTGAGGTAGATGAAGGAGGTGATGAGATGAAGAAGGTGGTGAGGAGATGAAGAAGATGAGGTAGATATAGAAGGAGGTGAGGAGATGAAGAAGGAGATGAAGAAGGTGGTGAGGAGATGAAGAAGGAGATGAGGTAGATGAAGGAGGTGATGAGATGAAGAAGGAGATGAAGGTGGTGAGGAGATGAAGAAGGAGATGAGGTAGATATAGAAGGAGGTGAGGAGATGAAGAAGGAGGTGAGGTGATGAAGAAGGTGGTGAGGAGATGAAGAGGGAGATGAGGTAGATATAGAAGGAGGTGAGGAGATGAAGAAGGTGGTGAGGAGATGAAGAAGGGATGAAGAAGGAGGTGAGGTAAATGAAGGAGGAGGTGAGGAGATGAAGGAGGAGGTAAGGAGATGAAGGAGATGAAGAAGGAGATGAGGTAGATATAGAAGGAGGTGAGGAGATGAAGAAGGTGAGGAGGAGATGAAGAAGGAGATGAGGTAGATATAGAAGGAGGTGAGGAGATGAAGAAGGTGGTGAGGAGATGAAGGAGGTGAGGTAGATGAAGAAGGAGGTGAGGTAGATGAAGGAGGTGATGAGATGAAGAAGGAGATGAAGAAGGTGGTGAGGAGATGAAGAAGGAGGTGAGGTAGATGAAGGAGATGAGGGAGATGAAGAAGATGGAGGAGATAAAGAAGATGAAGAAGGTGGTGAGGAGATGAAGAAGGAGATGAGGTAGATATAGAAGGAGGTGAGGAGATGAAGACGGAGATGAAGAAGGTGGTGAGGAGATGAAGAAGGTGAGGTAGATGAAGAAGGAGGTGAGGTAGATGAAGAAGGAGATGAGGTAGATGAAGGAGGTGATGAGATGAAGAAGGAGATGAAGAAGGTGGTGAGGAGATGAAGAAGGAGATGAGGTAGATATAGAAGGAGGTGAGGAGATGAAGAAGGAGGTGAGGTGATGAAGAAGGTGGTGAGGAGATGAAGAGGGAGATGAGGTAGATATAGAAGGAGGTGAGGAGATGAAGAAGGTGGTGAGGAGATGAAGAAGGAGATGAGGTAGATATAGAAGGAGGTGAGGAGATGAAGAAGGAGGTGAGGTGATGAAGAAGGTGGTGAGGAGATGAAGAGGGAGATGAGGTAGATATAGAAGGAGGTGAGGAGATGAAGAAGGTGGTGAGGAGATGAAGAAGGGATGAAGAAGGAGGTGAGGTAAATGAAGGAGGAGGTGAGGAGATGAAGGAGGAGGTAAGGAGATGAAGGAGATGAAGAAGGTGGTGAGGAGATGAAGAAGGAGATGAGGTAGATATAGAAGGAGGTGAGGAGATGAAGAAGGAGATGAAGAAGGTAGTGAGGAGATGAAGAAGGAGATGAAGAAGGAGGTGAGGTAAATGAAGAAGGAGGTGAGGAGATGAAGGAGATGAAGAAGGTGGTGAGGAGATGAAGAAGGAGATGAGGTAGATATAGAAGGAGGTGAGGAGATGAAGAAGGAGGTGAGGTGATGAAGAAGGTGGTGAGGAGATGAAGAGGGAGATGAGGTAGATATAGAAGGAGGTGAGGAGATGAAGAAGGTGGTGAGGAGATGAAGAAGGGATGAAGAAGGAGGTGAGGTAAATGAAGGAGGAGGTGAGGAGATGAAGGAGGAGGTAAGGAGATGAAGGAGATGAAGAAGGTGGTGAGGAGATGAAGAAGGAGATGAGGTAGATATAGAAGGAGGTGAGGAGATGAAGAAGGAGGTGAGGTGATGAAGAAGGTGGTGAGGAGATGAAGAGGGAGATGAGGTAGATATAGAAGGAGGTGAGGAGATGAAGAAGGTGGTGAGGAGATGAAGAAGGGATGAAGAAGGAGGTGAGGTAAATGAAGAAGGAGGTGAGGAGATGAAGGAGATGAAGAAGGTGGTGAGGAGATGAAGAAGGAGATGAGGTAGATATAGAAGGAGGTGAGGAGATGAAGAAGGAGGTGAGGTGATGAAGAAGGTGGTGAGGAGATGAAGAGGGAGATGAGGTAGATATAGAAGGAGGTGAGGAGATGAAGAAGGTGGTGAGGAGATGAAGAAGGAGATGAGGTAGATATAGAAGGAGGTGAGGAGATGAAGAAGGAGGTGAGGTGATGAAGAAGGTGGTGAGGAGATGAAGAGGGAGATGAGGTAGATATAGAAGGAGGTGAGGAGATGAAGAAGGTGGTGAGGAGATGAAGAAGGGATGAAGAAGGAGGTGAGGTAAATGAAGAAGGAGGTGAGGAGATGAAGGAGATGAAGAAGGTGGTGAGGAGATGAAGAAGGAGATGAGGTAGATATAGAAGGAGGTGAGGAGATGAAGAAGGAGGTGAGGTGATGAAGAAGGTGGTGAGGAGATGAAGAGGGAGATGAGGTAGATATAGAAGGAGGTGAGGAGATGAAGAAGGTGGTGAGGAGATGAAGAAGGGATGAAGAAGGAGGTGAGGTAAATGAAGGAGGAGGTGAGGAGATGAAGGAGGAGGTAAGGAGATGAAGGAGATGAAGAAGGTGGTGAGGAGATGAAGAAGGAGATGAGGTAGATATAGAAGGAGGTGAGGAGATGAAGAAGGAGATGAAGAAGGTGGTGAGGAGATGAAGGAGGTGGTGAGATGAAGAAGGAGATGAGGTAGATATAGAAGGAGGTGAGGAGATGAAGAAGGAGATGAAGAAGGTGGTGAGGAGATGAAGGACGTGAGGTAGATGAAGAAGGAGGTGAGGTAGATGAAGGAGGTGATGAGATGAAGAAGGAGATGAAGAAGGTGGTGAGGAGATGAAGAAGGAGATGAGGTAGATATAGAAGGAGGTGAGGAGATGAAGAAGGAGATGAAGAAGGTGGTGAGGAGATGAAGGAGGTGAGGTAGATGAAGAAGGAGGTGAGGTAGAAGAAGGAGGTGATGAGATGAAGAAGGAGATGAAGAAGGTGGTGAGGAGATGAAGAAGGAGATGAGGTAGATATAGAAGGAGGTGAGGAGATGAAGAAGGTGGTGAGGTGATGAAGAAGGTGGTGAGGAGATGAAGAAGGAGATGAGGTAGATATAGAAGGAGGTGAGGAGATGAAGAAGGAGATGAAGAAGGTGGTGAGGAGATGAAGGAGGTGAGGTAGATGAAGAAGGAGGTGAGGTAGAAGAAGGAGGTGATGAGATGAAGAAGGAGATGAAGAAGGTGGTGAGGAGATGAAGAAGGAGATGAGGTAGATATAGAAGGAGGTGAGGAGATGAAGAAGGTGGTGAGGTGATGAAGAAGGTGGTGAGGAGATGAAGGAGATGAAGAAGGTGGTGAGATGAAGAAGGAGATGAGGTAGATATAAAAGGAGGTGAGGAGATGAAGAAGGTGGTGAGGAGATGAAGAAGGAGATGATGTAGATATAGAAGGAGGTGAGGAGATGAAGAAGGGATGAAGAAGGAGGTGAGGTAAATGAAGGAGGTGAGGAGATGAAGAAGGGATGAAGAAGGAGGTGAGGTAAATGAAGAAGGAGGTGAGGAGATGAAGAAGGAGGTAAGGAGATGAAGAAGGTGGTGAGGAGATGAAGGAGATGAAGAAGGAGGTGAGGAGATGAAGAAGGAGGTGAGGTGATGAAGAAGGTGGTGAGGAGATGAAGAAGGAGATGAGGTAGATATAGAAGGGGGTGAGGAGATGAAGAAGGTGGTGAGGAGATGAAGAAGGCGATGAAGAAGGTGGTGAGGAGATGAAGAAGGAGATGAGGTAGATATAGAAGGAGGTGAGGAGATGAAGGAGATGAAGAAGGTGGTGAGGAGATGAAGGAGATGAAGAAGGAGGTGAGGAGATGAAGAAGGAGGTGAGGTGATGAAGAAGGTGGTGAGGAGATGAAGAAGGAGATGAGGTAGATATAGAAGGGGGTGAGGAGATGAAGAAGGCGATGAAGAAGGTGGTGAGGAGATGAAGAAGGAGATGAGGTAGATATAGAAGGAGGTGAGGAGATGAAGAAGGAGATGAAGAAGGTGGTGAGGAGATGAAGGAGGTGAGGTAGATGAAAAAGGAGATGAGGTAGATGAAGGAGGTGATGAGATGAAGAAGGAGATGAAGAAGGTGGTGAGGAGATGAAGAAGGAGATGAGGTAGATGAAGGAGGTGAGGAGATGAAGGAGGTGAGGAGATGAAGAAGGAGGTGAGGTAGATGAGTTCTATAAGACTTTCTGGGGCGAGCTGCGTGAAGACATTTTAAGTGTCTTTGACAAGAGTTTGAATAACATGTCTCTGCCACAGAGCTACAGGAGGGCCGTCCTCACTCTGCTACCAAAGAAAGGAGACCTTCAGGACATGAAGAACTGGAGGCCTGTCTCTCTCCTGTGTCCATCCATCCAGACCAAACATACTGTGTGCCTGCAGAGGCAGAGCGCTGATCATCAACTCCTTGGTTTCCTCCACTCCTGGCTTCACCCACAGGTTGTGTGGCACAGGAAATGTCAAGCTGAGACATATAGTGGACGCCGCGGGTCCTGGTTTCCATAATACAGAGGAGGTGGCATCTTTACTCAGTTTGAGGTCTCATTGTTACACCAGAGCCATTTTAAACCTGTGGATTAATAAACAGACTAAAGACGAACTGGACATGCTGCAGGAATATAATGGTGGTACAGAGATCCCGGATCAAGATGACCCTTTTCCTCAGCTGGGCTTCGCCATACCTTTAGACGGACTTAAGGGACCATTACTGAAAACTAAATATGAGTTCAGATTTATACATGTCAACTGGTAAAACAATATATAAATACTGTATAAAGGCCTTAAACAGAATGAAACTGAATGGAAGACAGGATACAGTGTGGAGACACAAACTGAATGTTGGAGAACATGTTCCACCTGTGTGGAGGGTGTTCTATAAAGCCCCCTTGAATAAGAGATTAGGTGATCTTCAGTGGAGGATTCTACATGGGGCTTTAGCTGTGAATGTGGTGTAGCAAAGATGAACCCAACTGTCTCCAATTCATGTCCTTTCTGTGATCGGCCAGAAACTGGTTTTCACTGTTGTTCAGAATGTGAAAGGCTTGAACCTTTGTTTATTCAGGAGGTTTGACTGTGAATGGTCCATCACCACGTTCATGTTTGGTGCTGGGTACAACAAGAACAATGCAAAGAAATGGCAACTACTTAATTTTTTGGTAGGAGAAGCAAAGTTGTCTTTTTATAAGAGCAGGAAAAACAAGATGGAGAATGTTTCTTGTCTTGAGTTGGTTCCTCTGTTTGTGGTGTTAGTGAAAGCCGGAGTCTGGGTGGGTTTTAGGTTTCATGATTTCACCACAACGTGGTGTTATGATAATATAATCTGCTGAGTGATGGATGAAACATGATGTTTCAGTCCTGTGTTTACAGAAAAGATCGTGGAAAGAAAGTTATTTATTCATGTTTTAACTGGTTTAATGTATTTGTGATATTGGTGTTAATCAAGAATTTTTAAAAACCAAATCTCTCTCTCTCCACCTGTCTGTGTGTCAGGTCTGCGGGCGGTGTTCTCGGAACTCAGCAGTGTCTCCAGGGAGCAGCAGGTGGCGCTGTCTGAACTCTTCAACAGAGTTTCCTTCCTGCAGAGCTTCCTGCTGATGGAGGCTCACAGTCTGAGCTCCTGCTGCTACAACGGTGCTGCTCTCTGCACCTCCTTCCTCCTCACCTGCACCCAGCGCTCCTCCAGAGCCAGGTAACTCCTCCTCCTCACCTCCACCCAAAGCCAGGTAACTCCTCCTCCTCACCTCCACCCAGAGCCAGGTAACCCCTCTTCCTCACCTCCACTCTCTTCCTCACCTCCACCCAGAGCTAGGTAACTCCTCTTCCCCACCTCCACCCAGAGCCAGGTAACCCCTCTTCCTCACCTCCACCCTCTTCCTCACCTCCACCCAGAGCTAGGTAACTCCTCTTCCTCACCTCCATCCAGAGCCAGGTAACTCCTCCTCCTCACCTCCACCCAGAGCTAGGTAACTCCTCTTTGAGTCACTAAATTATTCAAATTTGTGCTAAAGTGTGTGTGTGTGTGTGTGTGTGTGTGTGTGTGTGTGTAGGTTGGTGTTGATGGGTTTGGTGTGTTTAAATTTCTACCTGGAGAGGAGAATCTACCAGTTTGTGATGAACTCTGATCATCCAGAACACAAACACATGGTCAGTACGTCCACCTGATGTTCACCTGACGCTTTAGCTTCAGAGCTAACAGACACACTGACAGAAGTGTGTTGCAGTGTGTATGTGTGTGTGAACACACACGTTCACACAGTGTAATGTTGATGTGTTCTCTATGTGTGCAGGAGCTGCTCAGTGTGTATGTGTGTGTGCTGCGGCGGTTCATGGTGTGTGTTGGAGCGTGTGTTCTGCTGTGTGTGTGTGTTCGGTACAGAGACCCGGTGCAGCAGAGTCTGCAGGTGCTGCAGCAGCTCAGAGAGATGCAGAGAGGCCTGCAGGAGGCGCTGCAGCATGCAGGTGAGTCATGAGGAAGCTCCCATTCACTTCAATACAGACAGTTTAATCGCAGCAGGGGAACTGCAGCGAGACACACTGCTGATTGGGTCTGTCTGTCTGTCTGTCTGCAGAGTGTTTGGGGGAGCGACAGAAGAAGACAGAGAATCAGCTGAATGGGAAGGTGACAACAGCAGTAAAATAAACAGTAATAATACACTTCCTGTGATGTCACAGAGGGGGAGTTTACTTCCTGTCTGATGTGACCTATCAAATCTCTTCCAGAGGAGATCAGAGAACAGGAGAAGAGAGGAGACGCTGACGAGGAGAAAGGGGAAAAGAGAAGAGAAGGAGAAGGAGGAGGAGTGCAGCACGTTGGTGTCTCTGACCACAGACTGCTCAGACCTGTCTCACCTCTCACACATCGGTCAGTACCTGTCTCACCTCTCTGTCCACATACTTTTTGCCTGTAGTGTAACTGTGAGTTCGTCCTGCAGGTTGGAGTGCTGACAGTGTTCTCAGCAACACAATGAACAGCACCCTGCAGCCACACATTACCCACAATGCCTCAGTGCAGAGTCCCACTACCCACAATGCTATAGTGAGTCCAGGCAGGCGTCCTCGTCGCTCCTCTTCTTCCCACCTCCCCTCCTCCCCTCTGGTCTACAGCATCCTGGTGGAGGACAAACAGGTACGTCTGATCAGATTATTGATTATTGACGACTGTGTGAAAGTGAAACTCATAAATATTTAAACGGTAAATGCAGCGCAGATTAATTTGAGTTAAAAAGGCAGATGTTTTTGAAGTCATGTCACAAACACACTCATTCAAACAGGCGGAGCCCGCCTTTGCACGTGCACATGGTACACACACACACACACACACACACACACACACACACCTCTGACCTCTGCTCTTCTCTCTTTTCTCCTGTATGTATCTTCACCTTCATCGTCTTTGTCCTGATTGGCCAGCCTCGTTACAGCCTAAGGAGCAGAAGATCAGAGACTCGCTGAGTGTCAGACTGACTTCGTCTTCTCTGCTGAATGTTTTAAACACAACATTTTTTCTAAATATTAATAAAACCAGAATTTTAGACTTTAAACAGAAAAGTGAAAGTGTTATTGATGCATTGGTGTGTTCATCACTTTAATGTTGCTGCAAAGTAACTAAAGTAAGTTGAGTAGAAGTATAAAGTAGCACAAAATGGAAATACGTATGTCAAAATTGTACACAGCACTAGAGTAAATGTACTTGGTTCAACTGTCCAAGATCCTCCATTAACTTGTCGGCTGGAGGACGGTGGAAGCAGACAGAGCTGAATCTGAAAACAGGTTTATGTTGTTTGTTTTGATGTATTTGTGCTAACCACTGCAACTCCATGCCACCCTAACAGTCAGTAACAGTAACTAACAGTCAGGAACAGTAGGTAACAGTAACAGACAGTAGCAGTAATAGTAACAGTCAGTAATAGTAGCAGTCAGTCAGTAGCAGTCACAGTCAGTAACAGTAACAGTCAGTAACAATAACAGTCAGTCACAGTCAGTAGCAGTCAGTCAGTAACAGTCAGGAGCAGTAACAATAACAGTCAGTAGCAGTAACAGTCCGTAACAATAAAAGTCAGTAACAGTAACAGACAGTAACAATAGCAGTCAGTAACAATAACAGTGTAGCAGTCACAGTCAGTAACAATAACAGTCAGTAGCAGTAACAGTCCGTAACAATAAAAGTCAGTAACAGTCTGTAACAGTCAGTAACAATAACAGTCAGTAACAATAAAAGTCAGTAGCAGTAACAATAACAGTCAGTAGCAGTAACAGTAACAGTCAGTAACAATCAGTAGCAGTAACAATCAGTAACGTAACAGTCAGTAGCAGTCAGTAGCAGTAACAGTCAGTAACAATAACAGTCAGTAGCAGCATCAGTGAGTAACAACAGTCAGTAGCAGTAGCAATCAGTAGCAGTAACAGTAACAATAACAGTCAGTGACAGTAACAGTCAGTAGCAGTAACAGTCAGTAACAGTAACAGTGAGTAGCAGTAACAGTAAGTAACAATAACAGTCACTAGCAGTAACAATCAGTAGCAGCAACAGTCAGTAACAGTAACAATACCAATCAGTAACAGTCAGTAACAATAACAGTCAGTAACAATTAGTAACAATAACAATCAGTAGCAGTAACAGTCAGTAGCAGTAACAGTAACAGTCAGTAACAATAACAGTCAGTAGCAGTAACAGTCAGTAACAATAACAGTCAGTAACAGTAACAATAACAATCAGTAGCAGTAACAGCCAGTGGCAGTAACAGTGAGTAACAATAACAGTCAGTAGCAGTAACAATCAGTAGCAGTAACAGTCAGTGACAGTAACAGTCAGTGACAGTAACAGTCAGTAACAATAACAGTCAGTAGCAGTAACAGACAGTAACAGTCAGTAACAATAACAGTCAGTAGCAGTAACAGTAACGGTCAGTAACAATAACAGTCAGTTGCAGTAACAATTACAGTCAGTAATAGTAACAATAACAGTCAGTAGCAGGAACAGTAACAGTCAGTAGCAGTAACAGTAAGCAACAATAACAGTCAGTAGCAGTAACAGTCGTCACAGTAAGTAACAGTAACAGTCACAGTCAGTATCAGTCAGTTGCAGTGACAGTAACAGTCAGTAACAATAACAGTCAGTAGCAGTAACAGACAGTAACAGTCAGTAACAATAACAGTCAGTAGCAGTAACAGTAACGGTCAGTAACAATAACAGTCAGTTGCAGTAACAATTACAGTCAGTAATAGTAACAATAACAGTCAGTAGCAGGAACAGTAACAGTCAGTAGCAGTAACAGTAAGCAACAATAGCAGTCAGTAGCAGTAACAGTCGTCACAGTAAGTAACAGTCACAGTCAGTATCAGTCAGTTGCAGTGACAATAACAGTCAGTAGCAACAGTCAGTAACAATAACAGTCAGCAACAGCAGTAGCAATAACAGTCAGTGACAGTAACAGTCAGTAGCAGTAACAGTTAGTAACAGTCACAGTCAGTAACAGTCAGTAGCAGTGACAATAACAGTAAGTAGCAGTAACAGTAACAATAACAGTCAGTAACAGTAACAATAACAGTCAGCAGCAACAGTCAGTAACAATAACAGTCAGCAACAGCCAGTAGCAGTAACAGTCAGTGACAGTAACAGTAACAGTGAGTAACAATAACAGTCAGTAGCAGTAACAATCAGTAACAATAACAGTAACAGTTAGTAACAATAACAGTCAGTAGCAGTAACAGTCAGTAACAATAACAGTCAGTAGCAGTAACAGTCAGTAGCAGTAACAGTCAGTCACAGTAAGAAACAGAAACAGTCAGTCAGTAACAGTCAGTAGCAGTAACAGTCAGTCACAGTAAGTAACAGTAACAGTCACAGTTAGTATCAGTCAGCAGCAGTGACAATAACAGTCAGTAACAGTAACAACAGTCAGCAGCAACAGTCAGTAACAATAACAGTCAGCAACAGCAGTAGCAATAACAGTCAGTGACAGTAACAGTCAGTAGCAGTAACAGTCAGTAACAGTAACAGTCAGTCAGTAACAGTCAGTAGCAGTGACAATAACAGTAAGTAGCAGTAACAATAACAGTCAGTAACAGTAACAATAACAGTCAGCAGCAACAGTCAGTAACAATAACAGTCAGCAGCAGCCAGTAGCAATAACAGTCAGTGACAGTAACAGTCAGTAGCAGTAACAGTAACAGTTAGTAACAATAACAGTCAGTAGCAGTAACAATAACAGTAACAGTTAATAACAATAACAGTCAGTTGCAGTAACAGTCAGTAACAATCAGTAACAGTAACAGTCAGTCACAGTAAGTAACAGTAACAGTCACAGTCAGTAACAGTGACAATAACAGTCAGTAGCAGTAACAATAACAGTCAGTAGCAGTAACAGTAATAAGTCAGTAGCAGTAACAGTCAGTAACAATCAGTCGCAGTAACAGTCAGTAGCAGTAACAGTAATAGTCTGTAACAATAACAGTCAATAACAGTAACTGTCAGTAACAATAACAGTCAGTAGCAGTAACAGTCAGTAACAGTCACTGAGGAACCTGCAGAGCGGTGGTGCCCCCTGCTGGGTGTGAGAGACTCAGATGATCCTGAAACTGATTTAATCCCTGCTAGTTCAAACTTTGAAAGTGTTATGAAAGTAAAGCTGTGATGAGGAGGAGGAGAACCAGCACAGCTCAGACCGACTTTTTGGCTTTGATGGAAGAAAAAGAGAAAAATAAAAACACTGTTGGAATTTTTCTCCAGTTTTCCTTTTGCTTCAAATTTCAGCCTCAAGAAAGCCAAAAAGAGAGAAAATGAGAAACAGATCTCAGAGGGAGAGAGAGTGAGAGGAGGGGGAGAGAGAGGGAGCAGGCCTGGGATCAGATGTCTGGGAGGAGGAGGAGGAGGAGGAGGAGGAGTTGTGGTGTCGGTCTGCAGCTCAGATCAGATTTTCTCACAAAAGCTGAAGCTGCTGAGCGAGACGGCTGACCGTCTGTCTGTCTGACCGACTGTCTGACCGCCTGTTTGGACACACTGACGCTGGAATGAAAGAAGTGAAGCTGAAGCGGCGGCAGGCGGAGATTTCAGGAAAAGTGAAGCCAGTTCTGCATTGGAGCTGAGTCGGCACATTCTGGATGAAAACTTCTGCAGAAACAGAAGAAACGTTTGATTTCATGAGATGACATCAACTCTGGATCATGTTTCAAGTTATTTTTCCCTTTTTCTTTGCTTTTACTCTGATCTGATCTCTGAGCAGTTAGAGCGACAGGAAAGCAGCTGAGCAGCAGCAGCAGCTGATCTGGAGATGGTTTTTATTGTTAAATCACGAGTTGGATTCTTCTGACTGATTCTGAGAGGAGACAGAGATGGAGAGGAGACGATCGTTCAGTTTTCTTAAAGAGTAAAAGACGCAGAAGAAGAGGGGAAGATGGGAGAGAGGGGGAGGATGAAGGAGGGGAGACTCTTCTGCTCCGTCCTGACATCCTCACGACTTCAACCAGAGAACAAACAGCAGAAACATGAGGTTTGTTCTGTAGATGGAAGACAGAGTTCATCATGTTGTGAAGCAGATACACGATGCTGACTGCTTGAAACAGACTTCATTTGACCTGGTGATGAACTCTGAGTCAAACAGGAAGTGACAATCAAAACTGATTTCAAGCAGAAAATTTCAGATGAAGTTTTCAGTAAAACACAGCGAAACATGAAGATGAACTAAAACGCATCGAACAAACACAAACCTCTGACCTGCGTCCAGGTGTCTGACGTACCTGTGCAGGTGTCAGGATGCAGCTGAACCAACCTCACAGCTGCCCGCACGGGTTCAGCCTCCCTCCTCCTCCTCCCCCTCCCCCCTCTTTCTCCAGTCAGTTCAGCACTATGAGGTTCTCCTACCACCTGAGCACCACCTCACCACCACCACACAGCAGCTCTACCTGCAGGACCGGTGAGTGAACTGCAGCTTCTGTGTTTATGTGTATGCAGTTGTGTTTCCACCACTCTGCGTAATAAATGATCCATGCAGAAGTTCTGCAGCTGTGAGGAGGTCAGACTTCGCATTCAGATTAAATCTAAAAAACATGTTTGTTGATTAAGTTGAATTTCTTTCTTTCCTCTGGTTTCTTTCTTGTGTCTCTTTTCATTCATGAAGTTATGAGAAACTGAATTCTAGCTGAAAGTTGAAACATTTTCTAATTGAACAGATTTAGAGACAATCTGTCCTCTTGTTTTCAGCAGAAACATTTATATGTTGAATTTGAGATCAGACTTATTTCCACCTCCAGCAGCTACAGAGTAACATGGTCCTCCATGTGGAGTCGTGTTTGTGTCCCCTGATGAATGAAGTCCAGTCTTCTCTCTCTGTTATCTCTGGTTCTGGTCTCCTCCACCTCCTGAGGGACACATCAGTCTCTTTAGCTGCTAAAGGCTGCACTATGTTCAGCAGCTCGTCTTTACCTGAGTCTGTCTGCTGTCGAGCAGCTCGTGTTCAGTGGCAGTGTAAAGTCTATGAGCTGATGAAAATCAGAGTTAAACCCAAAGAGAAGCCACTAATGTACATTAACAGGTCAGAGGTCAGGAGGGAAAGAGACAGACAGAGAGACAGAGAGAGAGAAACAGACAGAGACAGACAGACAGACAGAGAGAGAGAGAGACAGGGAGAGACAGAGAGACAGAGAGACAGGGAGATAGAGAGACATACAGAGAGACAGAGAGAGGGAGAGAGATGGAGATACCGACAGAGAGACAGAGACAGAGAGACAGATAGACAGTTGGAAGTCCCACCACTGCCTGAGACTGCTAAAATCACCCTTCCTCTGTCTAAAAACACCCCAGAAATACACAAGAACCTCCCTGAACTTTTTGTCAAATGTTAAAACTGAATTAAAATGCCAATACGCACTTTTTGGCAAAATATTTCAAATAAAAACACAACATAAAAGCAGGGAATGATCCGTAAAACCACCAGGTATAATTCTGCACATTCTAAGTATATTAAAATGATGCTTAAAACAATAAATACGGTCAAGTCTGGCTGAGGAGATCCTACTCTCTCTGAGGTGGGACCATGTGTACTGTCTGCTGTCTGCATGCATCCTCCACACGTCCACCAGGCCATGAGAGTGGACCAGCTCAGAGCATGCTGGGATGCTGGATGAGGCTCTGCATCGTTGCGATCTAAAGATGCATTTTCGGTGCAATTAAAAACCCCACCCAAGAATAAAAAATCCTCTGAGGCACAGCTAGTTAAGACATTGTTGACTTTTTGTAAAAAACAGCTTCCTCTCTGCACCGTTTGTTGGAGCGTACACGTTGATAAAAACAGCAGTGAAATGTTCAAACCGAGCTTTAGTTAAAAGTAACCTCCCCTCAATAAAATGCTCGACCTCCAGCGAGACTGGAGAGAAGTTCCTGGAGAAGAGGAAGCCCACTCCTCCACTTTAAAATGGCTTCCCCTTCCCACTCTCTCCTCCAGTCTGCCTCATTTCCAGTGTCACTGTGTGTTTCTTGTAAGAACATGACATCAATGTGTTATAATAATAAGTGCTCTTTTTCCTGCTTCTCTGTCACATTGACATTTAAACCCCCCACTCTAAAAACGTCCATGTTAAGTGAGATGTTAAAAACAACATTTAAAACCAATAAGTTCATTAAAACACACATTGGAGCAGCGTGCACTCAGACAGAGAGACAGAGAGAGAGAAAGAGAGAAAGATGTCCACCAAACCAAACGTGTGAAGCTATTCTTTTTAAAAGGATCTCATGTGATTTTGGACATGTGTTTAGTAAGTGACGTTAGTGAAGTGGTCTCACTGCCCCCCCCTTCTCCTCCCAGCATGCCGTGCAGCTGGAGAGGCAGATATGATCAGATATGAATGACGAGCTGAAGGTTAAAAATAAACGCCTGGTTGAGCTGCTGAACAGGAACAGAGTGTGTTACTGTTGGTGGGAGCCGCTACAGAGATGCCTGCTGATACTGCAACAGTCGAGGCTCCTTTACTCTTGTTTCTACGTTGTTTTTACATTTTTCTATTATTGTTTCAAGACTTTCAACTGTTCATTTTGGATTTTCTAGTGATGTTTATAGAGTTTCCACTGTGGTTTCTACTGATGTTTCACATGAATTAGATTAAAACACACTCAATTCCAGCTGGGACTTTTGTTACATGTTGGATGCCTCATATGTCTCGACTTTAATATACATCAGCTGTCCAACAAAGCCCCCTCCCAAAAAATACAAATAAATAACTGTCAGCTACAACATAAAAGTGTTCACATCCTCTGTTCTCAGTTTTAAACCAGACGAACAGCTGAACTGTGTACACACACACACACACACAATCTCTCTCTCCATTCATATGTCCTGGGGGGATGGACGAGCGAGCTTGTCTCTCTTTGGGTCACTGGGTCACTCACTGTTGCTCTGGGGGGAGGGCAGCTGTGTGTGTGAGGTCAGAGGTCAGCCTGTAGTTTCATCTCCTCCCCTGCTAGATGATAACAGTGTTTGTTTTTTCAACCCTCAGATTTGTTGAAGTGTTTGGGTGTGTTTGTTTCTCAGCCTCAGAGAGAGGGAGCTGGGTGGAGTTTAACTGTCTGTCAGCACTGACAGTTCAGTAACCGTAGGCTGCGTTTAATTCCTTGTTCTACAGTCGTCATTCTCCTCCACCTCCTTCTTCAGTAACCGGGGTGTGTTTGTTTTATGTTACACTGACTGGTGTGTTTGATTCAAACGTAGACAATGACAACCTGGGGGTGGGGGGTGGGGGAGGTTTGTTTTTGCTGTCTTCTGATCAGGAACGCTTGTTTTGCTGCAGGGAGCAGCCTGATGAGCAGCACTCAGGAAGAACACATTTAATTTATGAAATTCATTCATCCGTGTGAAAGACAGTTTTAGCTCCTGGTGGGCTTTTAATTTGAAAAACCTGCACGAAGTTTTGAGTTTCAAAATAACAGCTTTACTGTATTGATGTGGAAATAAATATATAAATATGATAGATATCATACTGAAGTGCCCGCTAACTCCACCTCTAAATGTGTTGACCAGGGCTTTATTAGAAACTTGGCTTTTATTTGATAATTATAATAACGGTGTTTATGTTATATAGAAATAATCTGGAACATCGAGTGTGAACACAGAGACGTGGATTAAATGAAGGAGAGCAGTTTTATCTTTTTAACACAATACAATCAATCAGTGACACTGTGTGTGTGTTACTGAGTGTGTGTCACTGTGTGTGTCACTGTGTGTGCGTGTTACTGTGTGTGTGTGTGTCACTGTGTGCGTGTTACTGTGTCTGTGTCACTGAGTGTGTCACTTTGTGTGTGTTACTGTGGGTATGTTACTGAGTGTGTCACTGAGTGTGTGTTACTGTGTGTGTGTGTGTGTGTGTGTGTGTGTGTGTGTGACTGTGTGTGTCACTGTGTGTGTGTGTGTGTGTGTGTGTGTGTGTTACTGTGGGTATGTTACTGTGTGTGTGTGTGTGTCACTGTGTGTGTGTTACTGTGGGTATGTTACTGAGTGGGTCACTGTGTGTGTGTCATTGTGTGTCACTGTGTGTGTCACTGTCTGTGTGTGTTACTGTGTGTGTGTGTCACTGTGTGTGTGTTACTGTGGGTATGTTACTGAGTGTGTCACTGAGTGTGAGTAATTGAGTGTGTGTTACTGTGTGTGTGTGTGTGTGTGTGTGTGTGTGTGTGTGTGTTATTGTGTGTGTGTTACTGAGTGTGTGTGTGTGTATGTATGTGTGTGTGTGTGTGTGTCACTGAGTGTGTCACTGAGTGTGTCACTGTGTGTGTCACTGTGTGTGCGTGTGTGTGTGTGTCACTGTGTGTGTCACTGAGAATACGTGTTACTGTGTGTGTGTGTGTGTGTGTGTCACTGAGTGTGACACTGTGTGTGCGTGTTACTGTGTGTGTCACTGAGAATACGTGTTACTGTGTGTGTGTGTGTGTGTCACTGAGTGTGTCACTGTGTGTGTCACTGTGTGTGCGTGTTACTGTGTGTGTGTGTGTGTCACTGAGTGTTTCACTGTGTGTGTCACTGTGTGTGCGTGTTACTGTGTGTGTGTGTGTCACTGTGTGTGTCACTGAGTGTATCACTGTGTGTGTTACTGTGGGTATGTTACTGAGTGTGTCACTGAGTGTGTGTTACTGTGTGTGTGTGTGTGTGACTGTGTGTGTGACTGTGTGTGTCACTGTGTGTGTGTGTGTGTGTGTGTGTGTGTGTGTGTGTGTGTGTGTGTTACTGTGGGTATGTTACTGTGTGTGTGTGTGTGTGTGTCACTGTGTGTGTGTTACTGTGGGTATGTTACTGAGTGTGTCACTGAGTGTGTGTTACTGTGTGTGTGTGCCACTGTGTGTGTCACTGTGTGTGTGTGTGTTTGTGTGTCTTACTGTGGGTATGTTACTGTGTGTGTGTGTTACTGTGTGTGTGTTACTGAGTGTGTGTTACTGAGTGTGTGTCATTGTGTGTCACTGTGTGTGTTACTGAGTGTGTGTCATTGTGTGTCACTGTGTGTGTGTGTGTGTGTGTGTGTGTGTGTGTGTGTGTGTGTGTGTCACTGTGTGTTTGTGTGTTACTGTGTGTGTCCCTGAGTGTGTCACTGTGTGTGTGTTACTGTGGGTATGTTACTGAGTGTGTCACTGAGTGTGAGTAACTGAGTGTGTGTTACTGTGTGTGTGTGTGTGTGTGTGTGTGTGTGTTATTGTGTGTGTGTTACTGAGTGTGTGTGTGTGTGTGTGTGTGTGTGTGTGTGTGTGTGTGTGTCACTGAGTGTGTCACTGTGTGTGTCACTGTGTGTGCGTGTTACTGTGTGTGTGTGTGTCACTGTGTGTGTCACTGAGTGTATCACTGTGTGTGTCACTGAGTGTGTCACTGAGTGTGTGTCACTGAGTGTGTGTTACTGTGTGTGTGTCACTGAGTGTGTCACTGTGTGTGTGTGTGTGTGTGTGTGTGTGTGTCACTGAGTGTGTCACTGTGTGTGTCACTGTGTGTGCGTGTTACTGTGTGTGTGTGTGTCACTGTGTGTGTCACTGAGAATATGTGTTACTGTGTGTGTGTGTGTGTGTCACTGTGTGTGTCACTGTGTGTGTGTGTCACTGTGTGTGTTTCATTGTGTGTCACTGTGTGTGTCACTGTGTGTGTCACTGTGTGTGTCTTACTGTGGGAATGTTACTGAGTGTGTCACTGTGTGTGTGTGTGTGTGTGTGTGCGTGTGTGTTACTGTGTGTGTGTCATTGTGTGTCACTGTGTGTGTCACTGTCTGTGCGTGTTACTGTGTGTGTGTCACTGAGTGTGTGTGTGTGTATGTGTGTTACTGTGTGTGTGTGTTACTGTGTGTGTAACATTATGTGTCACTGTGTGTGTCACTGTGTGTGTGTTACTGAGTGTATGTGTTACTGAGTGTGTCACTGTGTGTGTCACTGTGTGTGTGTGTTACTGTGTGTGTTACTGAGTGTGTGTGTGTGTGTGTGTGTGTGTGTGTGTGTCACTGTGTGTGTCACTGTGTGTGCGTGTTACTGTGTGTGTGTGTGTGTGTGTCACTGTGTGTCACTGTGTGTGTGTGTTACTGTGCGTGTGTGTGTCACTGTGTGTGTCACTGAGTGTATCACTGAGTGTATCACTGAGTGTGTCACTGTGTGTGTCACTGTGTGTGTGTTACTGTGTGTGCGTGTTATTGTGTGTGTTTCATTGTGTGTCACTGTGTGTGTCACTGTGTGTGCGTGTTACTGTGTCTGTGTCACTGTGTGTGTCACTGTGTGTGCGTGTTACTGTGTGTGTGTGTGTCACTGTGTGTGTCACTGAGTGTATCACTGTGTGTGTCACTGAGTGTGTGTCACTGAGTGTGTGTTACTGTGTGTGTGTCACTGAGTGTGTCACTGTGTGTGTGTGTGTGTGTGTGTGTGTGTTACTGTGTGTGTGTTACTGAGTGTGTGTGTGTGTGTGTCACTGTGTGTGTGTGTGTTACTGTGTGTGTGTGTGTCACTGTGTGTGCGTGTTACTGTGTGTGTGTGTCACTGTGTGTGTCACTGAGTGTATCACTGAGTGTGTCACTGTGTGTGTCACTGTGTGTGTCACTGTGTGTGCGTGTTACTGTGTGTGTGCCACTGAGTGTGTCACTTTGTGTGTGTTACTGTGGGTATGTTACTGTGTGTGTGTGTGTGTGTGTGTGTGTGTGTGTGTGTGTGACTGTGTGTGTGTGTGTGTGTGTGTGTGTGTGTGTGTGTTACTGTGGGTATGTTACTGTGTGTGTGTGTGTGTGTGTGTCACTGTGTGTGTGTGTTACTGTGGGTATGTTACTGAGTGTGTCACTGTGTGTGCGTGTTATTGTGTGTGTTTCATTGTGTGTCACTGTGTGTGTCACTGTGTGTGCGTGTTACTGTGTCTGTGTCACTGTGTGTGTCACTGTGTGTGCGTGTTACTGTGTGTGTGTGTGTCACTGTGTGTGTCACTGAGTGTATCACTGTGTGTGTCACTGAGTGTGTGTTACTGTGTGTGTGTCACTGAGTGTGTCACTGTGTGTGTGTGTGTGTGTGTGTGTGTTACTGTGTGTGTGTTACTGAGTGTGTGTGTGTGTGTGTGTGTGTCACTGTGTGTGTGTGTGTGTTACTGTGTGTGTGTGTGTGTGTGTGTCACTGTGTGTGCGTGTTACTGTGTGTGTGTGTCACTGTGTGTGTCACTGAGTGTATCACTGAGTGTGTCACTGTGTGTGTCACTGTGTGTGTCACTGTGTGTGCGTGTTACTGTGTGTGTGCCACTGAGTGTGTCACTTTGTGTGTGTTACTGTGGGTATGTTACTGTGTGTGTGTGTGTGTGTGTGTGTGTGTGTGTGTGTGTGTGTGACTGTGTGTGTGTGTGTGTGTGTGTGTTACTGTGGGTATGTTACTGTGTGTGTGTGTGTGTGTGTGTGTCACTGTGTGTGTGTGTTACTGTGGGTATGTTACTGAGTGTGTCACTGTGTGTGTGTGTGTTACTGTGTGTGTGTCATTGTGTGTCACTGTGTGTGTCACTGTGTGTGCCTGTTACTGTGTGTGTGTCACTGAGTGTGTCACTTTGTGTGTCACTGTGTGTGCGTGTTACTGTGTGTGTGTGTGTGTGTGTGTGTGTCACTGAGTGTGTCACTGTATGTGTCACTGTGTGTGTGTGTGTCACTGTGTGTGCGTGTTACTGTGTGTGCGTGTGTGTGTCACTGTGTTTGTGTGTGTCACTGTGTGTGTGTCACTGTGTGTGTGTGTGTGACTGAGTGTGTGTGTGTCACTGTGTGTGTGTGTGTCACTGTGTGTGTGTGTGTGTGTGTCACTGTGTGTGTGTGTGTGTGTTACTGTGTCTGTGTCACTGAGTGTGTCTCTTTGTGTGTGTTACTGTGTGTGTGTGGGTGTGTTACTGAGTGTGTGTGTGTGTGTGTGTGTGCACGTGTGTCTGTGTGTCACTGTGTGTGTGTTACTGTGTGTGTGTCACTGAGTGTGTCACTGTGTGTGTGCGTGTTACTGAGTGTGTGTGTGTGTGTGTGTGTGTGTGTCACTGTGTGTGTGTTACTGTGTGTGTGTCACTGTGTGTGTTACTGAGTGTGTGTGTGTGTTACTGTGTATGTGTGTGTGTGTTACTGTGTGTGTGTTACTGAGTGTGTCACTGTGTGTGTTACTGAGTGAGTGAGTGTGTGTGTGTGTGTGTGTGTGTGTGTGTGTGTGTCACTGTGTGTGTTACTGTGTGTGTGCGTGTTACTGAGTGTGTGTCACTGTGTGTGTGTTACTGAGTGTGTGTGTGTGTGTATGTGTGTGTGTGTGTTACTGTGTGTGTCACTGTGTGTGTGTTACTGAGTGAGTGAGTGTGTCTGTGTGTGTGTGTCACTGTGTGTGTGTGTATGTGTGTGTGTGTGTTACTGTGTGTGTGTTACTGAGTGTGTCACTGTGTGTGTGTTACTGAGTGAGTGAGTGTGTCTGTGTGTGTGTGTCACTGTGTGTGTGTGTGTGTGTGTACGTGTAGTATGTGTATGAGTGTATAGAGCAGAGACAGATTAAATGTTTTTTATATTGTTTCATACTGATAGAGTGAGGGGGTGGGGCTTATCTCAGGTGCTCCGCAGTATCAGTCCTGATCAGGTGACTTATCTGTGATCCATCAGTTTAAATGCTGATATGTCTGAACTCACAGAAGAGCAGCTGTCATGAACCTTATTATATCATAAAATAATGATTTGTGCGTGTTAACTTGCGTGACTATTTCTGTTCCATCCTCGTTCAGTTGTCATGACAACAGAAACAGAAGAAACTGTGAATGAGAACGACGTTATGTTGAAATGAGCTGCTGAAACACAGTGAGGTGTTCAGGTTAACACTGGGAGTAACAGACTGTCTGCAGCTGCAATGTAAAGAGCAACTTCTTGTCGTCTAACTGTCTCTGTGATCAGTTTAAATATTGATCCATTGATCACACAGCTGCTGACAGGATCTGGATTCATGTTGATTTTGTCGATGACCATGAAATTGTTTCGCCAGCTGTCTGTCTCACTCCTTTTGTTTTGCTGTTGTCCACGTGTCTCTCTGTGGACAGACGTCTCTACTAAACCACCTTGAAACTCTGTTAATGTGGACGCAAATCATTCTCACATGAAAACAATGTTTTTAGATTTAGACGGCTTCATGTAGTTTTAGACAAACCTAAATTGATATTGAAGTTAGACTTGTACTGGTGTATTGCTGAAGATTGAGGTTGTCACTTAGACTCCATGTTCAGCCCTCGATGTGGTCCTGGTCTCTGGGTGGTGACTGACAGAATGAGATGGTGGATCCAAGATGTTGGACTGAGTTTCCTCTGTTGCTGATGTGATGAATGTTACATTTTCCAGGTAGCTAAGCTAAAAGGAGCTATATCCGGCATAATATATCAAAAAATGTCAGTAACGTGTCAAAAACATATCAGAATCAGAAATAGTTTGTTGGTCCCCAGGGGGGAAATTAGACAAGTTATAGGTGCTCCCATTCAAGAGTAGAAGAAGTAGCGCTAGCGTAGAGCTAGAAATGGGACGTATGTAAAAATATAATATAAAATATAAAAAACATGTACATTTGCTGTATTTAAGTGAAAAATAAAAATATATACAATAACCATGTATATGTATTTTGTGAATTATTGCACAGATTATTGTAATTTTAAGTCAATAACAGTCAGTAGTACACAGTTCAAGTATATATATAAATAAATAAATAATAGTGAGGTAGTATATGGCAGGTGAAGCAGGTCCAGAATCAGTCTGTGTTAGTCTGACACTCAGAGGGAGGAGCTGAACAGTTTGATGGCCACAGGCCACCACCGTCAAAGAGAGTCCAGCTCCACCCCCACAACCTTGCGGCTCAGTTTGTTGAGTCTGTTGGATATCAATAACATATCAATAACATGGTAAATGGACTTCACTTATATAAATCTTTTCAAAGCACTTTACAGATGAAGCCACATTCACACACCGATGGCGACCGAGCTGCCATGCAACTTAGGGTTCAGTGTCTTACTGACGGGGGGGGGGGGAGCCGGGGATTGAACCCCCAACCCGCTCTACCTCCTGTGCCACAGAGCAAACAACTGCACCACCATGACGCCCATGACAATAACATGTTAGCTCTCTGTCTCTCTCTGCCCCCCCTCTCTTTCTCTCTCTCTGTCTCTGTCTCTCTCTCTCTGCCCCCCCCTCTCTTTCTCTCTCTGTGTCTCTGTCTCTCTCTCTCTCTCTCTGTCTCTCTCTCTCTGCCCCCCCTCTCTCTCTCTTTCTCTCTGTCTCTCTCTCTCTCTCTGTCTCTCTCTCTCTCTCTGCCCCCCCTCTCTCTCTCTTTCTCTCTCTCTGTCTCTCTCTCTGCTCCCCCCTCTCTCTCTCTGTCTCTCTCTCTCCCTCTCTCTGCCCCCCCTCCCCTCTCTCTCTCTGCCCCCCTCCTCTCTCTGTCTCTTTCTCTCCCTCTCTGCCCCCCTCTCTCTCTCTGTCACTCTCTCTGTCTCTGTCTCTCTGCCCCCCTCCCCTCTCTGTCTCTGTCTCTCTCTCTCTCTGCCCCCCCTCTCTGTCTCTCTCCCTCTCTCTCTCCCTCTCTCTGCCCCCCTCCCCTCTCTCTCTCTCTCTCTCTCTCTCTGCCCCCCCCCTCCTCTCTCCCTCTCTCTCTCCCTCTCTCTGCCCCCCTCCCTTCTCTCTCTCTCTCTCTCTCTCTGCCCCCCCTCCTCTCTCTGTCTCTTTCTCTCTATCTCTCTCTGTCTCTCTCTCTCTCTCTCTCTGCCCCCCCCCCCTCTCTGTCACTCTCTCTGTCTGTCTCTCTGCCCTCCCCCCTCTCTCTCTCTGCCCCCCCCCACTCTCTCTGCCGCCGCCCGCCGCGCACACCGGGCAGCCCTCTGAACCAAACCGAGCGGATCTAACCTACTTATCCATCTTACAGCAGCAGCCTGTCGGTCTGTCAGCAGGTCCGTCAGCCGGTCCGGACCGTCGGTGTGTCTGTGGGTCCGAACCGTTCCGCTCCGGTCCGGTGTGTGTGTGTGTGTGCGTGTGCGTGTGGAGCTGACCCGGTTTCTTCTCCGTGCTGTGGACCGGGAGAGCCGCTCTCTCCCCGCACCAACATTTTCTTTAATGACCGGATTTGTGTTTTGCTGCGCGATGTACATGGACAGAAGCAGCCTGACCAGGGGTGAGTCTGCACACTGTCACAGATAGGCTGCACGTACATCTGCACCGTGCACGCACAGATACCTGCTGATAACCGCTGCACTCGCACTCGCACACAAGCACACGCACACGAGCTCGCTCACAGCTGCAGCCTCATCACACCACTGCATCTTATTTTTATTTGTTTTCTGTCGTTAAATAATCATGATAATGATAATAATCCATGGTGTGTGTGTGTGTGTGTGTGTGTGTGTGTGGGGGGGGGGGGGGGGTGACATACGCTCGTTCACACGGGCTGCCTTGCACGCGCACACACTGACCGACATCTCGCCGCAGTGAATGTAGGCTAGTATGGCTGCATGATACTGCGTCTGCCAGATGTGTGAGTCTCCGCTGCTCTCCGGTCAGTTCAAATGATCTTTAATCAAATACAACATAATGTTACTGGTTGTGATGCAGACACGTGACACATCTGGTGATTATTATTCCACTATGAATGATCCGATCAGCTGATCAATACTCTGCTGTCTGTATGTTTCATTTCATCATTGACACGAAATCCACTTCAGTCCGATTTTAAAGACAGGATTCAGTCAGGAGGTCTAGTTAAAACCCAGATTGTGTGTGTGTGTGTGAGAGAGAGAGAGAGAGAGAGAGAGAGATTTTATTGATTGACTCCTAATCCATTGATTTTAAATGGGCACGCTGATTGGAGGCTGATGGAGATGAACAGCAGGATGGAGGTGGTGTCAGTGATTATTGTGTTTCTGTGTGTGCAGTGGGTTTGTTTCTGCAGACAGACAGACACACCCCCTCCACCACTCACGCATACACACAACCTTGTACTTATATGCTTGTGAGGACCTTCATTAACACATTGCATTCTCTAGCCCATTACCCTAACCCTCAACCATCACAACTAAACGCCTAACCCCAACCCCAACCCTTACCCTAACCTAAACCTAATTCTAACCTGAACCTTAAAACCAAGTCTGGACCTGAACAGCCCTTTGAATGTCCTCACTCCCAAGGTCTAAAATTAAAATTAGTACTCACAAAGATAGCTGTACAAGTACATGCACACACACACACGTTCTGCAGTTGAATCTGGTGAATCTGACAGGGTCTTCTGTGTTTGTGTAGCTTCTCTGTCTGTCTGTCATCCTGTCTGTCTGTAACTTGCTTGCAGTGAATCCTCATTGTTACTCATCATCTGTTGACCTCGTGTCCACCTGTGATCTGTACCTGGTATCTGATCTGGATCAGGACAGACTAATGTTAATGCAGCAGAACACCTAATAAATCCAGATCAAATCGTCCAGACCACATCTGGAAGTCTGGCCTGTAATCAAAGATAATGTATCCAAATACAGACCAACACCCTAAAATCTCCTTAAGGCCCTCTAAAACTACTTAACAGATCCAAATAACCAAAGACAACTACAACTTCCTGCAAGATGACATGAACCATAACCTCCAAGGCGTATTCAGTGACCACTAAGACCTTCTAAACCTTTTTTTCAAAAGGGCCTCTGCACTGACATCACATGTCTCTACTGACATCACATGTCTTTAGTGACATCACATGTCTGCACTGACATCACATGTCTGCACTGACATCACGTCTTTAGTGACATCACATGTCTGCACTGACATCACATGTCTGCACTGACATCACGTCTTTAGTGACATCACATGTCTGCACTGACATCACATGTCTCTACTGACATCACATGTCTTTACTGACATCACATGTCTCTACTGACATCACATGTCTGCACTGACATCACATGTCTCTGCTGACATCACATGTCTCCACTGACATCACATGTCCCCATTGACATCACATGTCTCCATTGACATCACATGTCTGCACTGACATCACATGTCTCTACTGACATCACATGTCTCTGCTGACATCACGTCTCTACTGACATCACATTTCTCTACTAACATCACATGTCTCTGCTGACATCTCATGTCTTTAGTGACATCACATGTCTTTAGTGACATCACATGTCTGCACTGACATCACATGTCTCTGCTGACATCACATGTCTGCACTGACATCACATGTCTCACATGTCTCTACTGACATCACATGTCTTTACTGACATCACATGTCTCCACTGACATCACGTGTCTCTACTGACATCACATGTCTCCACTGACATCACATGTCCCCATTGACATCACATGTCTCCATTGACATCACATGTCTGCACTGACATCACATGTCTCTACTGACATCACATGTCTCTGCTGACATCACATGTCTCCATTGACATCACATGTCTGCACTGACATCACATGTCTCTACTGACATCGCATGTCTCTGCTGACATCACATTTCTCTGCTGACATCACATGTCTCTGCTGACATTGCATGCCTGCACTGACTTCACATGTCTCTGCTGACATCACATGTCTGCACTGACATCACATGTCTGCGCTGACATCACATGTCTCTGCTGACATCACGTCTGCACTGACATCACATTTCTCTGCTGACATCACATGTCTCTACTGACATCACATTTCTTTAGTGACATCACATGTCTGCACTGACATCACATGTCTGCACTGACATCACATGTCTTTAGTGACATCACATGTCTGCACTGACATCACATGTCTTTAGTGACATCACATGTCTGCACTGACATCACATGTCTCTACTGACATCACGTCTTTAGTGACATCACATGTCTGCACTGACATCACATGTCTGCACTGACATCACATGTCTCTGCTGACATCACATTTCTCTGCTGACATCACATGTCTCTGCTGACATCACATGTCTCTACTGACATCACATGTCTGCACTGACATCCCCCTGTGACATGTTGTAGATTCAGTTCATCATCACCTCTCTGAACTCAACAAAGTGAGAGAACTGAAGTCTGTATGAGTGTGTGTTGATTATCAAGCTGTTTGTTCTAACACAGTTTATATTCTGCAGTGTTCATTTATATTCCACACAGAGATCTTACAAATACACTGCTGCACAGAACAAAGCAACGCCTCTATGCTGTTCTGTTCTGTGCAGTAGAGACAGTCTCTGCTGCAGCAGCCTCTTCTGACGTGTTGCCTGTCTGCAACACAACATATATCACTGACATACGTGTGTGTGTGTGTGTGTGTGTGTGTATGTGTGTGTGTGTGTGGAGGGGGAGGGGTTTGCTCAGTAGAGACATGAATGTGTGTGTGGTACAGTCTGTGATGCAGGACTGTTTCTGTTGAAGCTAAATGTAAACGTGTGTGTGTGTGTGAGCTGTGAAGGTGACAGTGGTGCTGCAGCAGGCTGGATGTATTAAAGGAACAGTCCAACATATTCAGTAAATCCTCTTGTTCTCGGTCTTCTCCAGACTCCAGATGTTTCAGAGCGATGTAACCTTCTTGTCTGTATGTCCAGAACAGAGAGAGTTCCAGGACGTGATTAGCCTAAGACTGGCAGGGGAATCTGCTATCCTAGCTTAGCACAAAGACTGGAAGCAGTGGGATTTTCTGGGAATTCTCATCAATATCAGTGTCTGTGTGTTTGACTCAGCATTTGCATATTGAAAATATTCACGTGTAGTGAAACGAAGACGCTGATCTACCAATCCAGCTACTCCAATCCAGCTAACAAAACTATCTCCCTACTGACCAACCTACAACCTACTGAACTACCCTCCTTTGGACTGACCTACCTACCAACTCACTACCAACCGACTTGCCTGTCTACCTACCTATTGTTCTACTGACCTACTTACTGGCAGGCCCGACTACCTAAACCACCTGCCCACCAAATACCTGCCAATCTACCGAAAGAACAATGTATCTATGTATGTTCCAACCTACTGCCTTGCCCACCATATTTTATGTATTAATATTGTATGAACTACAACAGCCAACAAGCCAACTACCTGACAATCGAACTACTTATAGTGTGGCTGACATACTGACCTGTTACTTGACCCCAAGACCAACTGGCCCGTTGCCCTACACACCTTTGACCAACTATTGAATACTTAACTTCCAAACTGCCTACTACCTGAACTAACTACTGACCTACCTACCCAGAAATCTACAGATCTACCTGCCGAATTACTGATCAACCAACTGACCTACCCATCTACCCACCTACCTACCCAAACAACTAGATAACACACTGTCTACACACACACTCATAGCTCCCATTACTGTTACTATTATTATTGTTATTTTTGGAGTAAATCTGCTTTATCTGTATTATTGTTTTAAGAACAGAAAATGTGTTTTATCAGACAGTGTGTGTGTTGATGTGTGTGACTGTGTTTTTACAATCAGCTAATTTCATCCTTCCACACACTGCCCACATCCATCTGTCTGCCTCTCTGTCTGTCTGTCTGTCTTTCTCTGTCTCTCTCTGTCTCTCTCTGTCTGTCTTTCTGTCTGTCTGTCTGTCTGTCTCTCTCTCTGTCTGTCTTTCTGTCTGTCTGTCTGTCTCTCTCTCTCTCTTTCTGTCTTTTTCTCTATATATCTGACTCTCTGTCTGTCTGTCTCTCTCTCTGTCTGTCTGTCTTTCTGTCTGTCTGTTAATTCAATAAAAAGAATACGATCAATATATTCATTATCAGTTCCACATGTCCTTTTTGATCTGAGTTTGATTGTTTCAGGTTTCTGATCCGTTCTTTATTTCTTCTCCTTCCTGTTGACCTACGTGACGAGCTGCTGCTACAGGTCCATTTAGTAGCTGTTGTGGGGCTTTCTATCACATCACATGATTTTCATCAGCAGGTGTACTTTTCTCTGTTATAATTGAAGGAGAAGGACTCACAACATTCACTGATGGTCAGCTATGTTGTGGCATGTACTTCACCTGAACACAGGTGTGTGGAGTCAGACTATGTATTGGTTTGTGTTCATCGTGAGGAAGACAAGCGTGCCGACACGTGTTGGTGTATCTTTACAATGTCGCAGTCTTCTTTGAAAATAGAAAACACGAGTCATTTGTTTGGTTTGCTTTTCTCATGAAAATCAAAAAAGGCCTTTATTTTGGCAGTCTGTGGGTGTGGCCTTTATACCATGTGATTACCATTCTGACCTATCTGTTCCCCCTCCTCAGGTCCCTCCTCCTCCAGTCCCACATTGCTGACTAAGAGTCTCTCTCTGGAGCCGTCCTGCTCTCCATGCGGCCACCAGGGGGCGCTAGACGCTGACACTCCCCAGCGGCTGAGCTCCGACCCGGGGCCCAGCTCTTCCTCATCAGGCCCCGCCTCCCTGGGGGGAGGGGCTGAGCTGACGGAGCGCTGTGGCTCTGCTAACGGGCTGCTGCTGGTCAACGATTCGGGGCCACCGGGACTGCCAGTTACCACAATAACACCACCGAGCAAGAGCAGGCCGCCGCTGCCTGGGCCGAAACCTCAGGGTAACAAACTTTATTTAAATTTAAATATTCACATTGATTTTATGTAAGATTGAAGAGATTGATGAGTTTATGTCCTCACACTCTACAGTCCCCCCAAAGCCCCCCCACCTCCAGCAGCAGACGGGGGTGTCAAGGCCACGCCCCAGGGCTCCAGACAAGCCCCTCCCACCTCCCCCACCCTGCAGACCCCTCCCGGCGGACCCCAGGGGGGGCCGGACTCCCCCCACCCGCTCTGACGGCACCGCCTCCCCCACCTGTGTCCTGTCACTCATCGAGAAGTTTGAGCGGTGAGTTGTGATTGGTCAGAGGAGGAGTGATGTCATCGTTAAAGCATTTATGGAGATTTTAATGTTTGTGTGTGTGTGTGTGTGTGTGTGTGTGTGTGCAGCGAGCAGATCATCGTGGTTCCTGACATCACTGGGGGGGCTCTGTGTCCCCGCCTCCCTGACCCTCCCTCCTCCCTCACTTCCTCCCGACCTTCATCACCAACATCATCGTCATCACCCGCCCCTCCCCCTCCTGATGAGGAACCGCCCACTGAGCTCAAAGGTCATGATGACACACTGGGGGGTGAGGGGGAGGAGGGTGACGGCAACCTGCACGATGACCATGATGATGATGATGATGATGATGATGATGAAGAGCTGGTGGCGGCGTGTCGTGATGACCTCCATCAGAAGCGTCTCTCCATGGAGTCGGGTTACAGCGCCTCAGAGAAACACCTCGAGGATGATGTGGTTGCTGTGGAAATGAGGGAGCAACAACAGCAACAGCCACTGTTGATCGACCAATCAGAGCTCCCCTCGGAGCGTCTGTCCCTCCCCTCCTCACAGACGGATGGGAAGCTGGCCAATCGGGACAGTGGCATTGACAGCATCAGCTCTCCGTCACACAGCGAGGAGCTGTGCTTTGCCGGCGTGGATGACGGGGGCGTGGCTTATCCCTGCAGCCCCGCCCTCCTGCCCCGCCTCTCCAGCTCATCGTCGTATGCAGGGGAGGGAGGGGAGGGGGAGGGAGAGGAGGCGCGGGGAGGAGCCAGGAGGAGGAGGGAGTTCTCTGAGGAGGGAGACAGTGACCTGGAGGAGGAGGAGGAGACTGAGCTAACACTGGTGCTGCCCCCCCCAAAGACAGACAGACAGGACTCTGCTGAGGTGAGACAGGAAGAGAAAAAAACATGGCGCTCAGCACTTTACTAAGAAAAAGGACTAGATGTTTTATGAAAGCAACATTCAGGTCTCATCAGACAACAGCCCCCCTACAGTCAGGAGGTCACATGACACAAAATGACACTGTTATCATCCTTCAGAGCCTTTAGAGTTAATTTACACCAACAGATCTTTAGAGGGGACCTATTATGCGTTTCCTTGTTTTCTGTCATATATATATAATGTTACAGTGTCGGATGTTCACATCAAACATTGCCAAAGTTTCAGATAATGAGGTAAACGTATGTAAAAGTAATCTCTGTGAGCAGAAAGCTTCAGGCTGCTCTGAACACGTTTCAACTTTGGTGTCGAGCTGACGTCAGATAGACACGGATGTCCTTATATGGTCATCTGCTCCAGACACAGCAGTGACAGCACGCCTACGAAGAAGAGGGACGCCTCGTCCACCCGCCCAGTCTGTCTGAGTTATTCTGCCGCTCTGCTCAGGACGACTCTTCAGCTGTTTGCAGGTTGTTCAGTTTGTCTCAAAGAAAGTTGGTCAGTTTCTTGATGGACAGATGGCTTTACTTGTTGCTATAGTCATTGCTAACTACTGCTAACTGTAGCTGCAGAGATCCTAGTCCGGACAGAGTCAGCTAAGCTAATAGGGCTGCCAAAAGCAGGGCTAACTGAGCTAACTGGGCTAACTCAGCTAACGGCAGCTACAGTTAGCAGCAGTTAACAGTTGCTTTCTAAAGGTTTCTGTCCATCAGGAAACTCCATAAATCACAGAGAGTTGAGGCAGCCCAGTCCCCAGAAACACTATGGTCTGATAAACAGGAAGTTCATCACATTCAGTCCCCATATCTCTATTTTCCAAGCTAAGTTACTGTTGCTGTCCTGCAGTCGGCCACAGCGGCTCAGTATGAAGCGGCGCGCTGTGCTCAGGGCTCAGAGGCGTCTCCCTGGTCCTCGTGGGCTGCAGGCCGGCCAATCAGAAGAAAGTGGGCTTTTAGGGAGGCGGGCCTTGAAGAGACAGGAGCTCAAACGGCTTGTGTCAGACAGAGGGTGAACTGAGGGGCCGCATGAAGGGCCACAATAAGATTAATAAGAATTTTAACTGTGAATCATGCAAAGCTGCTCTAGTGGAGTCCCAGAAGAAAGATATAGAAATGAGCATAGTAGGTCCCCTTTAATTAACCACAGGGACTGAAAAATAATAACAAGATGGAGGCTCCACATGTAAGAATCTCATATCACACTCACCACTCTGGAACTTTGTTCTATTCAATTCAATTCAATTAAATTTTATTTCTATAGCGCCAAATCACAACAAAAGTCATCTCATGACACTTTACAAATAGAGCAGGTCTAGACCGACTCTTTATAATGTTATTACAGAGACCAACAGGTCCCACCATGAGCAAGCACTTTGGAGACAGTGGCAAGGAAAAACTTCCTTTTAAGAGGCAGAAACCTCGAGCAGAACCAGACTCTAGGTGGGGGGGGGTCATCTGCTTTGACCGGTTGGGTTTGAGAGAGAGAGAGAGGGAGAGAGACATAGAGAGGGAGGGAGAAAGAGAGAGGGGGAGAGACAGATAGACAGACAGAAAGAGACAGAGAGAGAGAGAGAGATAGACGTAGAGACACAGACAGACCGACCGACAGACAGACTGACAGGCTGACAAGCAGACAGGCAGAGATGTATGGCAGCACTAGCAGTAGAAATAGCAGCTATAATTATAATAATAATGGAAATATGACTGATAATAGTAGTTACAGCTGTAATAATAGCTGAGATTAATAATAGCAATAACAGCTTTAATAGCAACAGAACTACGACTAAACATAATAACTGTAGTGATGAGAGTCAGGCAGGCCCATGGCAGCAGCAGCCAGGCGTACCAGGACCATGATCCACAGGAACCTGCGAGACGACAAAGCACAAAAAAGTTCTGACTCACTGAAATCTCTTTGTCAGTTTTTGATTTGGAGTTGAGCTCCTGTCAGATGTTTAACACAGTCTTTCTTTCTGTCCAGCTGTCTGTCCAGCAGAGAGTCTTCAACATCGCCAATGAGCTGCTGCACACAGAGACCGCCTACGTCTCTAAACTCCACCTCCTGGACCAGGTGCGTCACCTGAGCTCTGACCCTGCTAACAGCCAGTGTCTGGACAGGTCGCCAGTTTATTGCAGGGCTAACACATAGAAACAGACAAACCATTCACATGCACACTCAACCTAACCTGCAAGTCTTTAGATTGTGGGAGGAAGCCAGAGCGCCCGCAGAGAACCCATGCAGGCACGGGGAGAACATGCTTTCACAAGACTTTCACATTACTGATTATGTCACTGTTACCACGGAAACCTAAAAAGTATTTACCCTGCAGGACTGACTGCTGTGTGAACTATTTCCTGTTTATTTCTCCTCCTGCAGGTTTTCTGTGCCCGACTCCTGGAGGAGGCTCGGTCTCGCTCCTCCTTCCCCTGCGACGTCGTTCAGGGAATCTTCTCCAACATCTGCTCCATCTACTGTTTCCATCAGCAGTTTCTGCTGCCAGCACTTCAGAAACGGATGGAGGAGTGGTGAGGACGCTTCTCCTCTTCTTCTCCTGCTGGTTCTCCTTCTTTAGCAGCTGCTTTGACTTCATTCCTCTTTTGTGTGCAGGGACCTGAACCCGCGGATCGGCGACATCCTGCAGAAGCTGGCCCCCTTCCTGAAGATGTACGGCGAGTATGTGAAGAACTTTGACCGAGCCATGGAGCTGGTGAACACCTGGATGGAAAGATCGGCTCAGTTCAAGACCATTATCCTGGAGATCCAGGTCCAGATTCACTGCTGCTCTCAGTCTGTCGTCTGGATGTTGTTTTGTTTGTTTCTGTGTTATAATGTTTGTGTTGTGGTTGTCTTTATGCAGAGGGAGGAGCGCTGTGGTAACCTGACTCTGCAGCATCACATGTTGGAGCCGGTTCAGAGGATTCCTCGCTACGAGCTGCTGCTCAAAGATTATCTGCACCGACTGCCAGAGGACGCGCTGGACTACAGGGACGCCCAGAGTACGTAAAACGAACACACACAAACACAAACATCAGGGCAGTGACAAGGATGCCCACGACTTCCATTCATGTTCTATGTTGACATTAAGTGCACTCATATTTTAATAACACATTGTCATCGATCAGCTGCAATTACTTCTGTCCCACTGCAGGAACTCAACAACCTGTCATCTGGTTCTTCACAGAAACCGAACCTCCCAGAATTTCACTGTATTTTACAAATTGGGACATTTCAGGAAACAGTCGTGTTCATGTTTATGACAGTGAAAGGCTGCAGGACAGACAGTAGAAAAATATAAGTTGATATTGTTATTGATTTTCTTTCAACACAAGCTGGGCACTGGACCAAAATAAGCATCCAGCTCGTCGAACCACTTCGTAGTCATTCAGTTTGCTCTGCTGTATCGTTGTGGTCCTTCATGTGTCTGTAATCGTCTCCAAAGCGGACTTAGGACAGTGGAAACAAAGACAGCAGTTTGTGTTCTTGCAGTGGAAAAGATCCAGAATCACCGCCCTCGTTCCTTCAGGACACAATCAAAAGTAAACATGGAGGAGCTTTCTGTGTCTTTAATCATCAATCAACAACAAATCAAACTGATTATATGTAAATCAAACCAGCATCCAACGGCACAATGAAGTCACCTCAGTGTGAATACATCTAAAAAATATCATGTTGAGATCGCTGCTGTGATCGGTAATAATATTGGTAATAATGTTAAACCGCCGTTATTGTATTTAATAAATGGTCTTTTTGGGGTTTCCTCTTGAGTAATATGTATATTTATTTATTTATGTTTCTCTCTGCAGAGTCTCTGGAGCTGATCGCCACGGCAGCAGAACACTCCAATGCTGCCATCAGGAAGATGGTAAGTTTCACACAGTCGACACCCAGAGCTGTCAGCCATAATCAGCATGGTCATCATGGTCTGCCACGGTTCAGACCACATCACACACACAGTCAAATACATGTGGCTAAGACCAGATTAAACGCTGTCGGTTTGTCATTAAACTTCATCTTTAATTAAACTTCTCTGATTCCGTTCAACAGTTCAGTTGCATCATGTTTAGTTCAGCTACATCATGTTTAGTTCTGCTGTGTCATGTTTAGTTCAGCTGTGCTGTGTCATGTTTAGTTCAGCTGCGTCATGTTTAGTTCAGATGCATCATGTTTAGTTCAGCCGCATTGTGTTTAGTTCAGCTGCGTCATGTTTAGCTGCATTATGTTTAGTTCAGCTGCGTCATGTTTAGTTCAGCTGCATCATGTTTAGTTCAGCTGCGTCATGTTTAGTTCAGATGCATCATGTTTAGTTCAGCCGCATTGTGTTTAGTTCAGCTGCGTCATGTTTAGCTGCATCATGTTTAGTTCAGCTGTGTCATGTTTAGTTTAGCCGTGTCATGTTTAGTTTAGTTCAGCTGTGTCATGTTTAGTTCAGCTGTGTCATGTTTAGTTTAGCCGCATCATGTTCAGTTCAGTTGCATCATGTTTAGTTCAACTGCTTCGTGTTTAGTTCAGTTACATCATGTTTAGTTCAGCTGCGTCATGTTTAGTTCAGCTGTGTCATGTTTAGTTCAGCTGCGTCATGTTTAGTTCAGCTGCGTCATGTTTAGCTGCGTCATGTTAAGTTCAGTTGCATCATGTTTAGTTCAGCTGCGTCATGTTTAGTTCAGCTGCGTCATGTTTAGTTCAGCTGCGTCATGTTTAGCCGCGTCATGTTTAGTTCAGTTACGTCGTGTTTAGTTCAGCTGCGTCATGTTTAGTACAGCTGTGTCATCTTTAATTCAGCTGTGTCATGTTTAGTTCAGCCGTGTCATGTTTAATTCAGCTGTGTCATGTTTAGTTCAGCTGCGTCATGTTTAGTTCAGCTGCGTCATGTTTAGTTCAGCTGAGTCATGTTTAGCTGCATCATGTTTAGTTCAGCTGCGTCATGTTTAGTTCAGCCGTGTCATGTTTAATTCAGCTGTGTCATGTTTAGTTCAGCCATGTCATGTTTAATTCAGCTGTGTCATGTTTAGTTCAGCTGTGTCATGTTTAGTTCAGCTGCGTCATGTTTAGTTCAGCTGTGTCATGTTTAGCCACATCATGTTTAATTTAGCCGCATCATGTTTAATTCAGCCGTGTCATGTTTAATTCAGCTGTGTCATGTTTAGTTCAGCCGTGTCATGTTTAGTTCAGCCGTGTCATGTTTAGTTCAGCTGCATCATCTTTAGTTCAGCCACATCATGTTTAGTTCAGCTGCGTCATGTTTAGTACAGCCGTGTCATGTTTAATTCAGCTGTGTCATGTTTAGTTCAGCCATGTCATGTTTAGCCACATCATGTTTAATTTAGCCGCATCATGTTTAATTCAGCCGTGTCATATTTAATTCAGCTGTGTCATGTTTAGTTCAGCCGTGTCATGTTTAATTCAGCTGAGTCATGTTTAGTTCAGCCACATCATCTTTAGATCAGCTAATTTGCTATGAACTCTGGGTAAATTAACTTTACAACACCTCATCAGATCACTCAGCTGTGCTCACTCCACAACATGCTAACAAACCACAAATTATCAGCCATGTTTTCCTTTGTGTCACTGATTGTTACCACGGAAACATGGCTCTTCATTTTAATTTGGAGGAAGGATGGCTAACATTTTATTATTGAAATAAGTTTTCATTAAACTGATCTGAGAGCAAAGTTAAGATCAGTCTGAAGTGTGAAACCAGACTTCTGATGTTCAGTCTGTTTCCACACAGACGTTTTCACCTAGATTTAAAAACTAAAAATGTCTTTTTATTCTCTTTGCTGTCTCTACCTGTCTCTCTGTGTCCACCTTTCTCTCTGTCTCTACCTGTCTCTCTGTTTCCACCTGTTTGTCTGTCAGGAGCGAATGAGGAAGTTGTTGAAGGTGTACGAGTTGTTGGGAGGAGAAGAAGACATCGTTAACCCGACAAACGAGCTCATTAAAGAAGGACACATCCTCAAACTGTCCAATAAGAATGGGACCACGCAGGACAGATACCTCATACTGGTACTCTACTGTCTTCTACTCTATGCTACTGGATTGTTGATGCAGTCTGCAGTGATAAGTGACGCCAGTCTCTCTGCAGTTTAATGACAGGTTGCTGTACTGTGTCCCGAAGCTGCGTCTGATTGGTCAGAAGTATGGTGTCCGTGCTCGCATCGATGTGGACGGTATGGAGGTGAGACATCATCAGCTGATAAACACAGATTACTGAGTGGAGCTCCGCCCTGATTAAACCTGTCTACCTGTCTGTCCACCTGTCTCTCTCTCTCTCTGTCTGTCCACCTGTCTCTCTCTCTCTCCACCTGTCTCTCTGTTCACCTGTCTCTCTTTCTGTCTGTCCAGCTGAAGGAGACCAGCAGTGTTGCAGTTCCCAGGACATTCCTGGTGTCTGGGAAACAGAGATCCCTGGAGCTGCAGGCCAGGTACAGACAGACAGACAGACATAGACAGACACAGACAGACAGACAGAGACATGGGCAGACAGACAGACAGAGAGAGACAGACAGACAGACAGAGTCTTTTGTGACCTGAGTGATGTCATCGGGACAGAGGTTCTAGGGGCTGATTTCCTTGAGCAAGAATGTAAACAAACATGGCATCCGAAGACAAAAAAGACAGACGAATCGACTGCGAGCTTTCTTCTGTTTCACAGTTCCAACAACACTTGTGTACAGGTGAAGAGCACTCTGTGCTCTCATTGGTCAACGTCATAAACACGTCTTGGAACAATTCTGACACGCTCGACTTTCTGTTGGGACGTCGGTTCTGATAAAACCATCAACAGTTGTGTCGTCTGAAGTCTGAACCCAACAGAACTTGAGTTTGTTTTGCAGTTCATTTCAGTATTGAGGTGCATGTTACTGGAACGCAGTCATCCCCACAGACAGATGGTGTTTTCTGATTGGCTTTCTGTGTGATTGTGTCTCTGTAGGACGGAGGAGGAGAAGAAAGACTGGATACAGGTAACACTGTTCACAATGCAGCTTCGCCTCACAGACAGGTGTAATTCAACACCTCCCTGAAAATCTGATTTCTGTTGACCTCCAGTGGTTCAACTTACTTACTACCTCACCTTGCTGCCGTGATGTCACGGTGGACTGGAGTACACATCAACAGAGCACATTTCTGAGCACATTGATCAGTGATTCTGGCTGTGAAACAGCCTGCGCTGAAGTTGTAGGAAAGAGTGCAAATATAAAAAATATATAAACAAGGTAAACATTAAGCATCAAGTTACTCTTCAAGCTGATGTCAAATAACAAGCAGAAGCTCAAAGTATGTATCTCCCCTTTTCAGGCAGGCTTTTAACGTGAAACGTCTGCAGGAAGTGTTTCTCTGACAACACTTTTTATCACTTTATTATATGTTTATTATATGTTACTCCAGACTGGCGTTTATTTGTTAGTGTGATTATTTTATTTGTGCGTGTGTGTGTGTATTGTCAGGCCATCCAGGCTACCATCCAGAGACACGAGCAGACGATGGAGAGCTTCAGACATCTGAACTGTTCACTACGAGACGACGAGTCCACACCACCTCACTCCCCGGTAACATGCACACTAATAACTGTTCACAGATCAGAGCCTCGTTCCAAAAGCATCTTAAGACTGAGATGATCTTAGAATCCATCTGATGAACCGTCTTAAGATTTAGAGACATTTCCCAAAAGCATCATAACTGAAGAGGCTTGAAATGAAGACTGTTCACTCCAGGATTGATTTCAGTTTTTATAGTTTTTGTTCATTTTGAACTCTTTTATCACAAACACTGATGTTCTTTAAGTGACATTTGATGTCAAATGTGTGAAAATATTTGTTAGAAAATAAGTTGTCCTTCTCTGATATCTTCATCTCTTCTGGCTGAAACTTTCCTCGTGACATATTTTCAGTTTCATATCTTCTGTTTTCTTTCTGTCATTTATGGTCACGTGTTGAAATCCAGATGAGCTGCATTTTCATTAACTTATAGGAACCAACGCTGCTTCCTCTCAGGTTTAATGTGAGTTTCAGAGTAACGTTATCCTGCAGCAGATAAACCAATCAGAGTTTCTTAAGCTGACTTTACCCTGGAACAAGAATAATAAATTGGCAGACGGTTTACTGACATTAAGCTTTGGTTACCCCCGTAGAAATTTAAGAGCACAGCGTGGAAAACCCTCTTCATTTCTAATGTTGATCGTTATCGTCCCTGTTCAGTGTGTCAGGGTCAGACCTGCCGCCTGTTTGTCCCGGTGGATAACTGCAGTACTGCAGGCAGGAGACCTCCAACTGCAGAAAAGGTAAATTATAACTCTTCATCGTTGTCTTTCTGTCTCAGAGCTGTGTGGAGTTGGGAAAGAGAGCTCCGACTCCGATCCGAGAGAAGGAAGTCACTCTGTGTATGAAGTGTCAGGAGCCATTCAACTCCATCACCAAGAGACGACATCACTGTAAAGCCTGCGGACACGTATGTTCACGTTATCCTTAACAGCTGCTGACATTTAGAACATCTGCAGGTCGGCTCCAGACCACGTTCAATGTGTGTGTGTGTGGATTATATATCTTTAATGAAACAATGGTTAACTTCAGCTTCAGGACCGTCATTTATCAGCTGTTTGTCCGTGTTGAATCCAGGTGGTTTGTGGGAAATGTTCAGAGTTTCGTGCTCGTCTGTCATACGACAACAACCGAACCAACCGTGTTTGTGTCGACTGCTACGCCATGCTGGTAGGAGTGTCACCCTCCCCCACCACGCTAACCAGCAGCACCCACAGAAGGCGCTCCATCCTGGAGGTTAGTGTGACATCACTGTGATGTCACCATTTCTCTGTGTGTGTTTTTGGGGTCCGTATATGACAACGTTTGTCCCACTGACAAATTCTAGTTTCTTTTTCATTGCTCACTTTCCAATGTGAAGTTTTCCAGCTTTCAGCTCTGTAAGCTTTTAGGAATTTAGAGTAGTTAGCACAAAGTACTACCAGAGAACTATAAATTCTATATTACATTTGGCAGTTTCGTGATTTATGATTTGGCGCTATATAAATAAAATTGGATTGAATTGGAATGCTAATATTACCAAAAGGTACAACAGATAATAAAAATAGAAGAACAATGACATCACTGAAAACTCAGAAACAAGATTGAGTCAGAAAACTAATGCATTCTTCATGTGTCTCTTGTTGCCATAGAAACAGGCCTCCCTGGCAGCAGAGAACAGTGTGATTTGTAGTTTTCTTCACCACATGGAGAAAGGAGGGGGGCGGGGCTGGCAGAAGGCCTGGTTCGTCATCCCTGAAAATGAGCCGCTGGTGCTCTACATCTACGGAGCTCCACAGGTACGTTAATATAAAACACTGTGCAGCAGCCGGAGAACACATGCAGGACCAACCAGCCAACCACCCAGAATGCAACTACAAACCAACCAACCAGAACACAACAGGAAGGAAATGATGATGATGATGGTTTTAGGTTTTCGTTTCCTTTGGCCATGGTATAATGATGCACTCTAAGGCGTCTCCATGTAGAAAATAATGGACTATTTATTATCTTCCCACCAGGACGTGAAGGCGCAGCGCAGCGTGCCTCTAATTGGCTTCGAGGTCTCTCTTCCCGAGTCATGTGACCGCCTGGAGCGGCGCCACGCCTTCAAGATCTCCCAGAGTCACCTGACTCTGTACTTCAGTGCTGACGGAGAGGAGCTACAGCGGCGATGGATGGACGTCTTGTCAAGGGCTGGAAGGGGGGAGGAGCATCAGGTCCACCGGTCAATCGTGGAGAGTCTGGAGGAGGAGGGGGAGGAGCTAGCAGCTGCAGCACAGGGGGATAACACGTGATTCTATTGGACGAGGAAGGATGGCGATGGTGAAGGCAGGATCTTATCAATATCTAATGGAAACCAGTACAAAACCAGTACATACAGTCGAAGCTGATATTTAACACACACACACACACATACACACACACACACACACACAAACACACACTCTGAAGCTCTCTGTGTATTTAAAGTTGCGTGGTTCGTCTGCATGATTCCTCCCCACTCTCAACACAAGATGGCGTCTCTCTCTGTCTTCACCTTTTTTTCACCTGTGTCATATCACAGTGAGGTGGGCGGAGCCTCTTCTCCCAGTAACAAACAGTAACATCAGAACACAGAACCACTGCTGTTTTTCTCCCCTCAGTTTGGTCTGTGGCATGGCTTCAAACATTACAGTACCCATAAGCCTCAGCTGCCGTTGCTATGGAGACACCTCCACCCAGAGCTGTGACATCATATTCAGAAAACTGATGCAAAATTATGATGAAATTGTGAATGAATGAAGGTTTTAGTCTAAAGCTCTCTGATTGGACGTTTCCTGGAATACAAACAACAGGTTTTGCAGAATCGTCTACTGTGACCGTTCCTATGTGACCATGGGGCTGATATGATCTGGACCCGGACTGACTCAGGTCCATGTTTTGGTCTCTGATGCGAGAGTGTGAAGACTTCTACTTTCATCCGTCAATGAAAACACGAGCTAAACGGAGGAACAAGCACAGAAACACACGGAGTCGACCTGGACAAAAGGTGGATCTTCTGCTGTCGCTGTCGAGGTTAAAGAAGAGATTCTCCCCGTTTTTCAAAAGATTAACAGTGCTGTTTCCTGAGCTCAAACAGAAAGTTGATAAAGTGTCAGACTGTTGAAAGAACAGAGGAAACGCTGGGAGACTTTTAAAACACGAAGGAAGAAAAAGACTGATGTGTCCTCAAAAGACTTTTCCACTTTTAATCCCAAATTTCCCCTGAAGACAAAACTCACCAGATTTCTTTTTGAATCTTGATTCTTGATTTTTAAACTTCCCCTCAGTAACCCCACTGCTGCTGTCTGGCCTCCACACCTGCCAATCAAATCACCTGTCTGAACTGCATTTCCCAGCAGCCTCTGCTCTGAGGTGTGGACTCATTTTACCTGAAGCCTCTCTGCCCCCAGCTGCTGAAGTCGGGTACTGCAGGATTTTATACAGTCACTGAGGCGGCTCGTGGCGGTCCTGAAGAAATCTCACTCAAACATTCACTGCCTGCAGGTTTATTTTTCTAACCTCAGTTACAGATTTTCATTGTCAGTTTATCTACACATTATTAGTATAATATGTCTTATAATATTATATATTATTCATATTTCTGTTTAGTTCTCAGAGTTCAAACTGTTTCTTCAGTCAAAAACACGAGAAGATTCAGTTCATAAATACAGGAAGAAACTGGAGATGACATTTCAAGAGAAATGACTCATTATTAAAACTGCTCTTTGTTATAGCGCCCCAAATCCCCAAACTTCCTCCAAGATCACTTTGGAAAAAAAGATGAAAAGTTTGGAATGATACAAAGCATTTTTATTTTATTTGTATCATTCCAAACTTTTCATATTTTACTCTAATAAGTCAAGATTCGGACTTTCAAAGTCATTTATAGTGATTAATTACAGCTTGCTGTTTTCTGGTGGTTGTGTATCTCAGTGAACTGAATCTCATTGTGCTTTGGACAAAACAAGACATTGTCACCGTAGACTGTGAGGGACATTTACTGACCTTTATTGAGCAGATGACTAATTGATTAATTGAGAAAATAATAACTGAAAATGATAATAATCATAAGTTGCAGCCCTAATAACCTGTAAGATATGAGGCTTCTGCAGGACTCTGATGATCCCAGTCCTAGATGATGATGTGTGGTAGTGGGTTTTTTAATTTTTGGATGTAAAAAGTTTGAAAGAGTTTTTAAAGATGAACGGAGACATGAAGAGTCTCTGAGAGGAACCAGAAACCAGACTGGACTGTAAACCTTCATGTTTCTGCGGAGTTCAGACTGAACACTGAACCATTCCACGTCAGATGGACTCGATGGTTTCTGTTTCCTGGATGCTGGAAATTAATCCAGCAGTTAGACGGAGCCGATCTGAACTGAACCCAAAAGAAAAAAGTTTAGTTGTTTTTATCATCTTCCCTTCCAGTGGTACAGTATTTCTCTCTGTCTCTATAAACACCTTTTGGAAAAAGTGTTTTGATAGTGAAAAGCAAATATTATTAATATTGATATTGTTATTCTGATGAATCTATCTGATGATATGATGAACTGAAAAGACTTCTTGTTGGATATTTCGTGATTATGAGTCGGGTTGTATTTCATGTTTGCTTGATGCAAGTTGATGCAAGAAGAAAAAAGAGCTCAACGTTCAACTGTGTCAGAGTAACAAAGAGTAAAGTTTTTGTAAATATAATTTATTCTCCTGTTACCCCTCGGTCATGTGACTATGTAAAGGTTAAAGGTTAACGCTCGCTGTTCCTCCACACTCTGCAGACCTCCACAGAGCCAGAGCCAAACAGACAGTTTGGGTTTCAGTGGCAGCCATGTTGCTCCACAGTTTAGATTAACGGCTAACAAGGTGAAGGTTAAAGGAACAATCTGACATTTCAGTAAATTCTCATGTTGTCTGGCTTCTCCAGAGTCAGATGTTACAGTTTCATCTCTGCGTACCCAGTACAGATACAGGACCAGGAAGTGACTCTGTTCAGCTAGCACTGCTTAGTGTGCAACCTTAATTTAGCATTTAACTAGTTAGCTGCCAAGTTCTATACTTTGACCTAAAGGATGCAGTTTGTGCTCTATGCTAACAACACAATTCTAATCTCTGGCTAAATGGTAAACACTAACCCAGTGCTTTGTTAGTTGTTGTTGGAAGGTGAAACTTTCTCTTTTGATGGAGCTAGGTTTGCAGTTTCTCCCTGCTTCCAGTCATTGTGCTAAACCAGACTAAACATGTCCTGGACACACAGATTGGAAACTGATATCCATCTGAAACATCTGACTGTGGGTTACAAAATGTTTTGAAAACTGGATTTCTCAAAATGTTGAAGTCTTTCTTTAACTTCTACCTCAGCTCTGTCACGAACATGGTGCTCAGTCTGTGCATGGCTCTGGTTATCACAGCGTGTTTTTAGCGTGTTTCTGGCATGTAAAGCAGACTGCAGTGGTGTGTTGTCCTCCTCCCTCAGTGGGAATGGAAGCAAATGGCCAGTAACGCAGCCTTATAGTTCCCATCATCATCATCATCTGTCTTGATGTGGTGAAACAATGCTTTTAACTTTCAGTCTGAATGATTTGTGTTGGGGAATTGTTGATTATTTTGCTTCTTTTTATGAGTTTTATTTTTTGGGAGACTGGTTCCAACCAATCCTGACTGGTTCTGACTGGTTCTGACCAGTGTGTGTATGATATAGTTTAACAGTGGTGTGTTGTATCAGTCCAGTGTGCACTTTCTCTTTGTGCCAAAGCACGTATTCAAAACTATACAGTATTCAGTACACAGCGCTAGTGAAGTTGTTGGTTAATATATCAGATCTGCATTATGTATTTAAGTATTTCTTGTTGTTTCTTTTTTTGGGCTGGATACCACACGTCAGTTTATAGCCTGTTACAGTTTCACTTTGAGCCACTTATAACTAGAGATGAGCATCATTCAATTATTATTTAGGTGTGAAATTATCAGCTAAGAGTTCTAATATGTGGTTGATTTCTCAATATAACGCCTACTGGAATATTTGTTTTTGGAGATGTGAGGGCCCATTGTGCAAGCTAGCTCTAGCTAGGAGGCCAGCTACCAAAATGACTCACCACACTTAATCAATATTAATAAGTGTATATAATTGAAAACAAATAGAGGCAGTGTATATTCTATTTTTCTGCACCCTGATTTAAACTTGCCAGGTTCAGACTCCCAAGAACATGATTAGGAATGCGATGCACAACCTCAGTTTCCCAACAAGCAAACATTGATTACCATGTTCGCTAAATATTCATGATAGACCTGTCATGTTTTTTAGCTATGGGCTTTATACCACTGGGCACTACAAGCTAATGTTAGCTGACTCTTGCTAGCAGACAGATTTTCCCTGTTGTTTATAATGGTGGAGCTGCCACTTGTCAGCAGGCTAACAGTATTACTTTATTTTGCTTATTAGTACAGTAGTTTTTTAGTTATTGTTATGCAATAATTCAGAGTTGTGGTTTATGAAGACGTGTCCTTCTTTCAGAGAGAGACAGACCGGACAGAGAAGCTTGGTGATGTAGCGACTACTAGAGCTAGCGACAGTAGAACTAGTTGGCAAAATAGTGTAGCTGACAAGCTAACTGCTAACTTGCTAACCAGCCAGGAACATTACAGCACTAGTAGTCACAATTCCCTTAATGTTAAGACAGTTAGTGTTGGTCACTGCCAGAAATTACTGTCAAACTTCAAAGTTAACTTGACGTAAAATATTTATATGAATTTACTTTGTCTTTACGTGCGAATCCGCTAATCGTAGCGATGTGAGGTATAATTTAGTTTATATGCACATCAATGGTCTGACACATAATCTCATTTTTTAAATTTTACCCTGCTGTGATCTACTGTAAGGCCACACCCATTTAAGTGTGTGATGAGGTGCAGCCAACTATGACGTGTCCATATTTCTGAACAAAAGCATTTCGTGTAGTCGTTTTTATTACTGTCCATTTAAATTTCAGTGTAAAAACTGGATTTGCTCGTCTCTAGTTATAACCTGTCATCTCCTGTTAGCAGCAGTTACAGTAAGCTAGAGACAGTTATTGCCTGTTTAAACCAATATAACAAGTTTTAACTGGTTTAAGCAGTTAGAAAGAAATATTTACAGCCAGTCTGGACCAGTTAGAGCCGGCTCTAGTCAGCTATAACCAAATGCAGCCAGTCAACGTGAAACTACAGTTGTATTTACCACAGCTGGTTAGAACTGGTTTTAACTGGTTCTGTCCGGTTAACGCTGGTTCTGTCACACTGGACTACTGTTCTTTGTCAGCCTGGTTTCATTACAGTTGATTCAGTATTTCGCCTTACAGTTTCTGAATTCTATTGAACTTTTGCTTGTGCCAAATCAGACGATGCGGTCGCTGTCAGTGTTCAACAGTTAACGTATTCATTCATCGTTTTTAATCCAAAGTGTTATTATTGATTTTGTTTTTTACTTCCTGTTCTGATCTCAGTGGTTTTCAGGAGGGTTCTGTGTGTTTCTATCGTCACACTGTTAAATCAGTCTTGAGTGACACTTCTTCACCTTTTCAAACCATGTCAGTCTGGTTCCTCCTATCAGAGGGTCACAGTGTTGTGGACTGTTATTGGCTGCTGTTACCATGGAGACCATCAGGACTTTCACCTCCATTTATATTCACACAAGCGTCATTCGCTAAGATGAAGCTGAAACATGCATGAAACAAACCAAATTTGTTTTTTTGGCATGTGGACTGTGAACGTCACCAAATATTTAAAATACGGAGAATTATTAAGAACCAGTGAGAGGAAGACTGGGCAGTGATGTCATTAAAAAACATTGTTTTCGTAACCAAACCTCTTATCTCCTGACTCGTTGCCATGGGAACCGCTGGGTTTCTGGAGCAGTATGTTACCACAGGAACCACCAGGCTCCCAATCCTCATTCAACCTCTGAGTTCCACAGCTGCTGGCTTCACAGTGCTGTGGGGTCTGGAGCTGCCAGCCCCATGTTACCATAGCAACCACTGCACTCTAGTTACCATGACAGCAACATCCACCATCTTCTCTCTCTCCGGGTGTAACAGCAGCATGGTTGTGTATTCTTCTTCTTCCTGTTGTAGTTCTGGTATCTTGTTATTATTGATTATTGATTATTGATTGATTGCAGGTTATTGGTTAGTGGCCGGCCACTGCCTTCCATCCTGTCCATGTCTGTTTCCCATCATGCCCTTCTGTAAGAAAACACAATGAGAGATGTTTATAAGGTTAGAAATGAAATAAAAACATAAAAACTGACCATGTGACTGTCTCGAAGTATATTTACAACTACTACTACGTTTATCACTACCTCTACTACTATTTCTTTCAGAAAACGTTTCTGTGATGCTATAAAACCACTTAGGAATGAAGCAACAGCACCATCCAGTGACGAGACAAGAAAAGAGTGATACATGAAAGTTCAACTGAGTGAATACATAAATAAAAGCAGGTGCAAATGTGTTATATATGTGTATATGTATATTTGTGATATTAATGGCTTTTATGTTTTTTATGGGGGGGCAGGGCAGTTGTAGCTATATAATATTCCTTAAAATGGCCTTCAAAGAAAAAATATTTATAATATTTTTTACATTTTGCCATAAACAAGAATCAAATTTATAAAGAAAAAAAACATACATACAGTTAGGGCCAGAAATATTTGGACATGATTTGACTCTGCATGCCACCACATTGGATTTGAAATTAAACAACTAAGATGCAATTGAAGTGCAGACTTTCAGGTTTAATTCAAGGGGTTGAAGAAAAATATCCTATGAAACATTTAGGAATTGTAACCATTTTTATACAAAGTCTCCTCATTTCAGGGGCTCAAAAGTAATTGGACAAATTAACATTACCATAAGTAAAATGTTCATTTTTAATACTTTGTTGAGAATCCTTTGCAGGCAATGACTGCCTGAAGTCTGGAACCCATGGACATCACCAAACGCTGGGTTTCCTCCTTTGTGATGCTTTGCCAGGCCTTTACTGCAGCGGTCTTCAGTCGTTGCTTGTTTGTGGGTCTTTCTGCCTTAAGTTTTGTCTTGAGCAAGTGAAATGCATCGATGCTCGATCGGGTTGAGATCTGGTGATTGACTCGGCCACTGCAGAATATTCCATATTCTTTGCCTTAAAAAACTCCTGGGTTGCTTTCGCAGTATGTTTTGGGTCATTGTCCATCTGTACTGTGAAGTGCCGTCCAATCAACTTTGCTGCATTTGGCTGAATCTGAGCAGGAAGTATATCCCTATACACTTCAGAATTCATCCGGCTGCTTCTGTCTTCTGTCACATCATCAATAAACACTAGTGACCCAGTGCCATTGGAAGCCGTGCATGCCCACGCCATCACACTGCCTCCACCATGTTTTACAGAAGATGTGGTGTGCTTTGGATCATGAGCTGTTCCAGTTCTTCTCCATACTTTCTTCTTCCCACCATTCTGGTACAGGTTGATCTTAGTCTCATCTGTCCAAAGAATGCTGTTCCAGAACTGGGCTGGCTTCTTCAGATGTTTTTTGGCAAAGTCTAATCTGGCCTTCCTATTTTTGAGGCTGATTAATGGTTTGCACCTTGTGGTGAACCCTCTGTATTTACTCTCATTAAGTCTTCTCTTTATGGTAGACTTAGATACTGATACACCTACTTCCTGGAGAGTGTTCTTCACTTGGGTGGATGTTGTGAAGGGGTTTTTCTTCACCATGGAAAGGACCCTGCGATCATCCACCACTGTTGTCTTCTGTGGACATCCAGGCCTTTTTGAGTTCTCAAGCTCACCAGTGTGCTCTTTTTTTCTCAGAATGTACCAAACTGTTGATTTGGCCACTCCTAACATTTCTGCTATCTCTCTGATGGATTTCATCTTTTTTTTCAGCCTAAGGATGGTCTGTTTCACTTCCATTGAGAGCTCCTTTGACCGCATGTTGTGGGTTCACAGCAACAGCTTCCAAATGCCACACCTGGAATCAACTCCAGACCTTTTAACTGCTTAATTGATGACAGGTTAACGAGGGACGAGCCCATGCAGCCTTCTGAGTCAATTGTCCAATTACTTTTGGTCCCTTGAAAAAGAGGCGGCTGCATATTAAAGAGCTGTAATTCCTAAACCCTTAATCCAATTTGGATGTGAATACTCTCAAATTACAGCTGAGAGTCTGCACTTTAAGCCCATATTGATTATATAACTGTATCCTGAATATGTTTTCGTAAACAGCTAAAATAACAACACTTGTGTCACTGTCCAAATATTTCTGGGCCTAACTGTATTCATACAATCATAAACATACTGTGGAGACATTTTGAATAATACCTTTATTTTATATGAACATCTTGAAACTATTCACTGGATTCAGTTCACAGAATATTTCTTTTAGTACTGTGCTCAAATACCTTTGAGGTACTTGTACTTTACTTGAGTATTTCCACTTTATACTTATACTCCACAACATTTCTGACAGCTTTAATTACTTTGCAGATTAATTATTTTACAAAGAAGTAATATGATGAGTACGGAAGCTGAGAAGGACTGTGCTTGCAATTATTCTTCCGTTATTATTCGTTGGTTTCCTGCTGTTAGCCGACTCATGTTTCTCAGAGATCAGGAGGGCCATGAGAGCATGCAAAGATGGCGTCTGACAGGTTCACTGATTCAAGCTGAAACTGCACAGTGTTTGTGTTAGGAAACGTTCACATCATTTCAGGAGAATAACGAGACACCGGCGATGAACAGTATGCATGTAGGCATGAAAAAAAAAATTTAACTTCATTTTCTTTCAAACGTTCTTCACATGTCCACTCGGATGGACAGCATGCGTTTGAGTTTTCAACTGAAGAAATATGTATTTAACACACCAATGAATAAAATGGAAATTTTAACAATTGTATTACTCCTTAGTTGTTACTAGATGTTACCAAATGTTATTTACCTGCAATGGTGTCCTACTATAGAAGGATTGGCAAGGTATTCCTGAGCTGCTCAGCATTTCTGGCCTTCCGTTGGCCATCTTGGTTTTGAGACATTTGTGTTGCACTTACAACGGCTGGCCAGTGGGTGGCAGTGTATGGGATGACGCACTAGCGTCCACTGTGATGGTTGATGTGCAACTATACCATTAGAACTCATGCATATACAAGAAAACAGCTTTCGAATAGCTGTCCACTGTAGTGACCACTATGCGTGAAAGGGTTAAGTATTTTACTGAGGACACATTCTGAATGCGTATTATTGTTGTCTCATTTATTAATCATTTATTATTTATATTTACTTTTACTTTTAATTACTTTCATTTCTTCTATTATTACTTCGTGTGTCTGTGACGTCACCCCGTGCTGATGAAACTCTGTGTAATGTCTCAAACTGACAACAGCTCCGCCCCGCCTATCTCCCGCCCTCTGATTGGACGGCTTTCCTGTCAATCTGAGCTCGTCTGGACTGACGTCATCTCGGACTCCCCCTGCCCCCACCCACCCACACTCTCACTTCCCGTAACAGAAGAGACAAAAACAAACAAGATGGCGGACTCTGATGTGTAGCAGCAGCTCATTGGCTGTCAGCGACCCCAGCCACAGTCCTATTGGCTCTCAGTGAACAGAGCTGCAGCTTATTGGTCCGGGGGAGATCGGTCCAGGCGGCGAGACCCGCCTCCTGTAAATGACTCACACATAGAAACAGAACAGGTAGAAACATCTGGACAGAGCTCAGGTACTTTCCACAGCTGGATTCCTGTTTATAGAATATATTATGATATTAGAATATATATTAATATAATATTATATGTTGTAATGATTCTGTGGGATGAGTTATTCACACAGTGGGGGGGATGTAACTCAGTGCCTTTACTCAAGTACTGTACTTTTACTTTACTTAAGTATTTCCACTTTATGCTACTTTGTAGTTTTACTGCACTACATTGACCTGACAGCTGAGTTGGTGATTAATGATGATAACTGCGTCTGACTGGGCAGCAGAGGTGGAAACTTTCAACATATTAATAACAAGAAGAAAGAAAAACGAACCACAGACTGATGAAGCTCCAGAAAACAGCAAAGAAACATGTTTTCAACATGAATATGATTGCTTTATAAAATATACCTGAGGGTTTAATGAGCAGTTAATATTTGCTCTACTTCAACCAATTCAACATTGAAATACTTCCAATACAATAATGCATCAGTAACAAATCAATAATATTCAGAAATATAACACTGACTCTGCATTACAGTATTTTATAGTACATTTTACTGATAGTACTAATCATCCTTTAAAAGGGTATTTGTTTTTGAAATGTTTTCTTGTTATTTGGACACGGTATATTTAGTTATTATATTTATAAATGTGAAATGATTCATTCCCTTAGTGGAGCCTGACCCGGACCAGCAGCACACTGAGTGAGAAAAACCAGACTTCACGTATTCATTGAACTTAAGTGTTAAAAACTTCCCCGTTTACAGTCTGAACGTGTCTTTCGTTGTCTCCAACATTCATCTCGATGTCTGACTGAAATTGTTATTTGTTGTTTACAGCAGGATCTTCTTCTTTATATCTGTGTTGTTTTTTTAGAGACATCATTGTATTTATTACTATTATTAAGTGACGTTTAACGTTTAATGTCTTTTAGGCCACAAGTTGTTCAACACAGTCTGGTTTAAGTGTGACTGTCCGATCTGTTTGATGCATATCTGTGCGCACAGTGGCTGCCTGTCTGCCTGCCTGCCTGTCTGTCTGCGGTTCAGTGTGCAGGCTGCCCAGGTGCCTCTCAGCAGCTCCGAGGAGTCGAACCTGAGACCTGTTCCCGTCTCTCTGCTGAGCTCCTGTCTTCCTCCGGAGGTTGCGATCAGTTTGAATCAGAGTCAGTGAGTTGGGCAGAAACATGCTGCTGTGATTTCACTTCTGAGACTTTGATCCTCCGGTGGCTGCTGGGAAATAAAGCGCCTCTCTGTGCTTCAGTCTCTGTTCGTCAAAACGTCTCTTTCTCTGGAGAAATGTCAGCTGTCAGCTCGGACCAGATCCTGACCGGAGAGCAGAACCGAACCGGGGCCGAGCTGGAGCAGCAGGAGGCCGGGATCCTGCAGCCACAGACCGTGTTTGTCATCCTGGACTCGGCTGAAACGCTCAACTTGGTCCGGTGAGTCCGGAAGTTCTGGGAAGTACCGTTATTACCGCTGCGGAGAGAAGCTTAAGGCAAACTCCTTTTAAAAAGCTGTAATTTTTTTAAACCGCTGTGCTCATTGGTACCAAGACATAGCTAGCTGAACATGAAGACATCTGTCAGATCTGTAGTGTCTTCTGGTAAAATCGGCATATTAAGTACACTGCAAACGTCTTACCTTAATGATTATTTCGTTTTGCCATGTGTCTCTGATCAATGCCGAGTAGAATTGTAGTTCCTAAAGATCAAGGAAACACTTAAGTCTGAGTCTGACACTTAAGATAGCTACAAATACCGGAGTAGCAACTTAATTTTGAATTGCAGAATTTTCGAATGAAGTTTGGCTTGACGGACTGTCCATGCATCGGAGATTATAGCCTACGTACAGCTGTCAGTTAAACTCAGCAGATATTATGATACAATATATGATATAACAAGTATCCCGGTTATAGTAGAACTTTTATTAACATGAATTCGTCTTGGTGTAAACAATGAGAGCCGAATTGAAAAGTCTCATTTTGGACGTTAGGTTTTTAAAATACACTTTAAATTGCCGAAGTTATGAATGGAGTTTGGTGAGAAGTGCTCTTCAGGTGCGTGGGATGCCACAAAGAAGCAAGCAAAAAAGTGTAAGGTTGTAATGTTAAAGTGCTGAGTGTGAAGGTGATGAGGATGATGAACGTGATGAAGGTGATGACAGTGATGAAGGTGATGAAGGCGATGACAGTGATGAAGATGATGAAGGTGATGACAGTGATAAAGATGATGAAGATGATGAAGGCGATGACAGTGATGAAGGCGATGACAGTGATGAAGGTGATGACAATGATAAAGATGATGAAGATGATGAAGGCGATGACAGTGATGAAGGCAATGACAGTGATGAAGGCGGTGACAGTGATGAAGATGATGTCAGTGATAAAGATGATGAAGATGATGACAGTGATGAAGGTTGATGAAGGCGATGACAGTGATGAAGATGATGAAGGCGATGACAGTGATGAAGGTGATGTCAGTGATAAAGATGATGAAGATGATGACAGTGATGAAGGTTGATGAAGGCGATGACAGTGATGAAGATGATGAAGGCGATGACAGTGATGAAGGCGATGACAGTGATGAAGGTGATGACAATGATAAAGATGATGAAGATGATGAAGGCGATGACAGTGATAAAGGTGATGAAGATGATAAAGGCGATGACAGTGATGAAGATGATGAAGGCGATGACAGTGATGAAGGCGATGACAGTCATGAAGATGATGAAGGTGATGACTGTTGATGGCGATGACAGTGATGAAGGTGATGACAATGATAAAGATGATGAAGGCGATGACAGTGATGAAGGTGATGAAGATGATGAAGGCGATGACAGTGATGAAGGCGATGACAGTGATGAAGATGATGAAGGCGATGACAGTGATGAAGATGATGAAGGCGATGACAGTGATGAAGGCGATGACAGTCATGAAGATGATGAAGGTGATGACTGTTGATGGCGATGACACTGATGAAGGTGATGACAATGATAAAGATGATGAAGGCGATGACAGTGATGAAGGTGATGAAGATGATGAAGGCGATGACAGTGATGAAGGTGATGAAGGCGATGACAGTCATGAAGATGATGAAGGTGATGACAGTGTTGAAGGCGATGACAGTGATGAAGGTGATGAAGATGATGAAGGCGATGACAGTGATGAAGGCGATGACAGTGATGAAGATGATGAAGGCGATGACAGTGATGAAGATGATGAAGGCGATGACAGTGATGAAGGCGATGACAGTCATGAAGATGATGAAGGTGATGACTGTTGATGGCGATGACACTGATGAAGGTGATGACAATGATAAAGATGATGAAGGCGATGACAGTGATGAAGGTGATGAAGATGATGAAGGCGATGACAGTGATGAAGGTGATGAAGGCGATGACAGTCATGAAGATGATGAAGGTGATGACAGTGTTGAAGGCGATGACAGTGATGAAGGTGATGAAGGCGATGACAGCTGAGTCTGATGACATCAGCAGGTGAGCCTGGAGCTGCACCCTGAGAACCTGCAGAGTGTTTGTGTGTCATTATGATGAAGTGTGATTAGTTCAATGACTCCGTCCTCAGAGGGAGTTTTCAGATGAAGAGAACCTGAAGATAAATGACAGTAAACATCAACATCGACTCATATGAAAAATATTATGGTGAAAATATGTTTTGACACTTTGCTCAGAGAACAAAGTAAAAACATGAACTTCTACTTTCTGAAGTGTCATTTACACTGAAAACATAACATGCTAGTTAATGTTAAAGTTCATAGTTATTGATACATTAATGTTAATGTTAATATTAATGTTAATGATGAAAGCTGCTGAAGTGTCATTGAAAGAGAAGGAAGCAGTTGAAGTGAACTGAAATGAGCTGAACTTTCAGTCAAATTAAAAGTGATGAAAACAGTTGATGTCAGTTGAAGTGTGAGAACTAAAAGCTGTTAAAGTGTCGGCCATTGTAATTTCCCACTGCACTTGAACGTTGTAGTGTCAGAAAAGTGCTGAGTCACTTTGAGTCAGACGCGTTCAGGTGAAATCTGAAAACATCAGTACGGAGCAATGAGGAGACTGTAACCTTCCTCACATCATGTTCTCCACATGGTTCTCCATCATTTGAGCTTCGACTGGAGCTCTTTTAATGATGTCATCTCATCATGTCCTCGCAGTCTATTAGCTCCACCAGCTGTTTATCTCCATCAACCAGTGAACGGACACACAGCAGCAGTGGGTGTTCCTTCTTTGATGCTGACCATGTTCCTGCAACGTCCCTGGTTCAAATCCCTCCCCACTGCTGTGTGTGTGTGTTTCTGACTTAGGGTACCATTGGGGACATGTTTCAGACCAGTTAATTGGGGACGGCTTGTCCAACTGGGGAAAAAGCAGATTTTTGGGTCAGTGGTTAGAGTAAGTCTCTAGGGTCCAGTTCTGACAGTCCTGTTCTACTATGTCCAGCTGTTGCTGTAGTCCTTGTTCAGTAGGAGACAGTAGAACCAGGTCCTCAGCATGAAACAGAGACTTCACTCTCTGTCTCAGAGGTAAAGACCAGGAGCAGCACCCTGATCCACCGAACAGCAGTTTCATTTATAGACATTAAATACAGTGCCTGTCTCTCTCTGTCTGTCTCAGTCTGGCAGCTGATTGGTGTATCTTCTGTCTGTCTGTCTCTCAGGGTGGAGTCGGGTATCGTCGCTGACATTGAGGTCGACAGTTTGCTGCCGTCAGACTGCGACACCTTTTACCAGATAAAGAGTCAACCAATCAGCATCAGGTAACACACACAGTCTCTACGGTTTTAAAGAGAAGGACATTGATGATGTCATCAACTAACAGGAAGCTCTCTCTCTCTCTTTAGCACATCAGCAGCAGCTTCATCCTCCTCCTCGTCTTCATCCTCACTGCTGGCAACCATGTCGTCCAGGTAAAAACACAACAACACACAACAACAACAACAACAACAACACACCACAACAACAACAACACACAACAACAACAACAACAACAACAACAAACAACAACACACAACAACAACAACACACAACAACAACACCACACAACAACAACACCACACAACAACACACAACAACAACAACAACACACAACAAACAACAACACACAACAACAACAACAACACACAACAACAACAACACACAACAACAACAACAACAAACAACAACACACAACAACAACAACAATAACAACAACACACAACAACAACTCAGCCTGTTGAAGGCGGGACTGTTGCGTAGGAACATGGCTGGGGGGGTCGTGCTGTTCTGACGCCCAGCCGGCAGTGGAGGTAGTCCAGTCTTCTACAGTAGCAACCTGTATACTGTTTTACTCTCTTTCAGGGATAGCAGGAGTCTTTAGATTCTGTAGTAGAAAATGTAGAAAATGATTGGTCACGTCTGTGATGCTCTATGATTACACGCTCACTGAAATACAAGATCGACTTCAGATATAACTTGAAACTACTGACGTTTTTATCACACTGCTGATTGTAGTCGAGCACTGGGACGTACGGCCGTGTTTCTTTCTGCCTCTTGCTGCATGTCTGCTGCTTTAGCGCCCCGCACTGCACAGGGTTAAAGTCACGCATGACAACTATGACTTGTCAACAACAGCTACCCACAGCGCCCCCAGCTGCATAGCTGCAGTAGACGCACTGCCACTGCTTTATTACTGCACCGTGCTAAAACCACAGATGAACGATGAGCCGACAACCATGCACAGGGTCAACTCGACTGTTCTGTGAAACCTCTAGCCGCCATGTTCTCTAACGTCACACAGTGGGCAGCGTTTTGTCAGCGTTGTTTAGTTCAGTGTAAAAAAGCAAAGGCGGCGTGATGATGATGTTTAAAAAGATCTGTCTCTCTCTCCTCTTTCTCTGCCTGTCTGTCTCTCTCTCGCCTGTCTCACTCTCCTCTTTCTATGCCTGTCTGTCTCTCTCTCTCCTGTCTCTCTGTGTCTTTGTAACACTGTCTTCCAGAGGGCGCTGACACACTGTTGATAACCTGCCCCCCCCCCTCTCCTCCTGCAGGGTGTTAATGCGTCAGGATTTGATGCGTCAGCAGGCTCTAGAGGAGGAGCAGAAGGAGGCGCAGCAGCAGCTCCTCCGCTCGGCCGACTTGTCCTCCCCCATCCCTGTTTCAGTGTCCTCCTCCTGCACTCCTCCTGCTCAGGTCCCTGTGGAGGTGCTCAAGGTACTATGTGGGGGGGGGGGGGGGGGGGTTCGTTAGAGGGAAGAAGTGAAGATGACTCTTTTTGTTTCCTAAAACATTTCTTCAGACAGCGTTCCAAGCAAGACTGGAAGTCATGACGGCGGCGTTACAACATAAATCATAACTTAACATAACAACATGATAAATATATGTATTGAAAACACAGTTACAAAGTGCTTTACAATAGAAACAGAACACATCATAAAACATACAACTACGTACAACTTAAATAAAATCACCGAAAAGCAATTTTGAAAAGGTTAGTTTTTAAAAGTGTTTTTAAAGACGAGACAGAGTTTGTCACCCTGATCTCCACGGCAGGTAGCCAGTGTAAGGAGGCCATGTGGGTAAAATGTGCTCATGTTTCCTGGCAGCAGAGTTTTGGATTAGCTGGAGGCAGCAGAGAGATTCTTTACTGATGCCAGAGAGCAAAGAGTTACAGAAGTCTCATCCACATCGACTGAAGTTTTGATCAAAAACGACACCAAGTTATTGAACGCGACAGTGAACCGAGACTGTTTGATGTTACGATATTAATTATCTTGACCTATGATCAGTGTTTCAGTCTCATCAGCGTTTAGCTGGAGGACATTTTGTGACATCCACTTGTGGAATTTATATATAAGTTCAATTCAGCTTTATTGTTATTATACTTGTACAACAAAACTCTTGTCATTCCAAAATAGTTCAAGTTGCTAAAAATATTAGTAAAAAAAGTATGTAAATAAATGTAAAATGATGTGTAAAATAGTTTCAAGTAGCAGGAGAAATAAGTAAAACTTTATTGATGTAACACTTCAGCAGAGTTCCAGAGTGCTTCACAGTTATTTTATAATTAAAGTTTACATAGTTGTTTACTCTGTGAACATACAAGCGAAGTAATGATGCAAAAATGATTCACCTGGAAGAGTGTCTTTAAGCGTGTAGTGTAAAGTGTAAAGTGTCTTTTAGTTTTAATAGTTCAAAGAATAAATTATTTCCATCTAACTTTCTTTAAAAAAAAACATTTTTTTAAAATAAAAGTTTTACTTGTTAAATTCAGAATCATGAATGTGATATTTGTGTGGAAGCAACATTAAAAGTGAATCAAAGAAAGAGTCTTTAGTGAGTCTGAGATTAAAGACAGCAGAGGTGGACTTGTATTCCACTGGATCCTACATTTCCCATAATGCAACTGGATAGCTGCACTGAATAGATTGCTTCTCCCTGTGTGTCTCTCAGGTGCAGACTCATCTGGAGAACCCCACCAGGTATCACATCCAGCAGGCTCAGAGGCAGCAGGTACGTCAGTATCTCTCCACCACACAGACCACCGTCACCACCAAGACAGCCAATCAGGAGCCAGCTGGGTCGTCACCAAGCCACGCCCCCTACCTGGACTCCGCCCCCAAACTGCAGCCTGCAGACAACATTAATAAAAAGCAGGTGAATACATATAACACATATATATACACACATATCTATATATATGTATATATATATACATATATATATATATATATACATATATATATATACACTGCTCAAAAAAATTAAAGGAACACTTTTTAATCAGAGTATAGCATCAAGTTAATTAAACTTCTGGGATATTGATCTGGTCAGTTAAGTAGCAGAGGGTTAATCAGTGTTAATCAGTTTCAGCTGCTTTGGTGTTAATGAAATTAACAACAGGTGCACTAGAGGGGCAACAATGAGACGACCCCCAAAACAGGAATGGTTTTCCAGGTGGAGGCCACTGACATTTTTTCCCTCCTTATCTTTTCTGACTGTTCTTCACTAGTTTTGCATTTGCCATTGCCAGAAGGTTTGCTGTGTCTCCCAGCACAGTCTCAAGAGCATGGAGGAGATTCCAGGAGACAGTACTGTAGGAGAGGTGGACAGGGCCGTAGAAGGTCCTTAACCCATCAGCAGGACCGGTATCTGCTGATGGGTTAACTGCCAGAGCCCTACAAAATGACCTCCAGCAGGCCACTGGTGTGAATGTCTCTGACCAAACAATCAGAAGCAGACTTCATGAGGGTGGCCTGACGTCCTCTAGTGGGCCCTGTGCTCACTGCCCGGCACCGTGGAGCTCGATTGGCATTTGCCATAGAACACCAGAATTGGCAGGTCCACCACTGGCGCCCTGTGCTTTCCACAGATGAGAGCAGGTTCACCCTGAGCACATGTGACAGACGTGAAAGGGTCTGGAGAAGCCGTGGAGAACGTTATGCTGCCTGTAACATCGTTCAGCGTGACCGGTTTGGTGGCTCAGTGATGGTCTGGGGAGGCATATCCATGGAGGGACGCACAGACCTCTACAGGCTAGACAACGGCACCCTGACTGCCATTAGGTATCGGGATGAAATCCTTGGACCTATTGTCAGACCCTACGCTGGTGCAGTGGGTCCTGGGTTCCTCCTGGTGCACGACAATGCCCGGCCTCATGAGGCGAGAGGATGCAGGCAGTTCCTGGAGGATGAAGGAATTGATACCATTGACTGGCCCCCACGCTCGCCTGACCTGAATCCAATAGAACACCTCTGGGACATTATGTTTAGGTCCATCCTACGCCGCCAGGTTGCACCTCAGACTGTCCAGGAGCTCAGTGATGCCCTGGTCCAGATCTGGGAGGAGATACCCCAGGACACCATCCGTAGTCTCATTAGGAGCATCCCCCGACATTGTCAGGCACGCTTACAAGCATGTGGGGGCAATACACAGTACTGAGTACCATTTTGAGTTGCTGCAATGGAATTTCAGCAAAATGGACGAGACTGCCGCATCATTTGTTCACTTTGATTTTCGGGGTGTCTTTGAATTCAGCCCTCTGTAGGTTGATAATTTTCATTTCCATCAAAAGATGTGGCATCCTTTCGTTCCTAACACATTACACAGTCCATATCAGTATAGATATCCATGAGATCTGATGTGTTTTCAAAGTGTTCTTTTAATTTTTTTTGAGCAGTGTATATATATATACGTATATATATATATATATATATACAGGCACATCTCAATGAATTAGAATATTGAGGAAAAGTTAATTTATTTCAGTAATTCAATTCAAAAAGTGAAACTCATATATTATATAGATTCATTACACACAGAGTGAAATATTTCAAGCCTTTATTTCTTTTAATTCTGATGATTATGGCTTACAGCTAATGAAAACCCAAAATTCAGTATCTCAGAAAATTAGAATATTATATAAGACTGATAAAAAAAGATTTTGAAGACAGAAATGTCGGCCTACTGAAAAGTATGTTCATGTATATGCACTCAATACTTGGTCGGGGCTCCTTTTGCATGAATTACTGCATCAATGCGGCGTGGCATGGAGGCGATCAGCCTGTGGCACTGCTGAGGTGTTATGGAAGCCCAGGCTGCTTTGATAGCGGCCTTCAGCTCGTCTGCATTGTTACATAGATTCTCTATGGGGTTCAGGTCAGGTGAGTTCGTTGGCCAATCAAGCACAGTAATACCATGGTCATTAAACCATGTATTGGTACTTTTGGCAGTGTGGGCAGGTGCCAAGTCCAGCTGGAAAATGAAATCAGCATCTCCATAAAGCTTGTCAGCAGAAGGAAGCATGAAGTGCTCTAAAATGTCCTGGTAGATGACTGCGTTGTCTTTGGACTTGATAAAACACAGTGGACCAACACCAGCAGAAGACATGGCTCCCCAAATCATCACTGACTGTGGAAAGGTCAAGCAACTTGGATTCTGTGCCTCTCCACTCTTCCTCCAGATTCTGGGACCTTGATTTCCAAATTAAATGCTAAATTTACTTTCATCTGAAAAGAGGACTTTGGACCACTGAGCAACAGTCCAGTTCTTTTTCTCCTTAGCCCAGGTAAGACGCTTCTGACGTTGTCTCTGGTTCAGGAGTGGCTTGAGGAATGCGACAGTTGTAGCCATGTCCTGGATACGTGGTGGCTCTTGATGCACTGACTCCAGCCTCAGTCCACTCCTTGTGAATCTCCCCCAAATTCTTGAATGGCCTTTGCTTCACAATCCTCTTAAGGCTGCGGTTATCCCTGTTGCTTGTGCACCTTTTTCTACCACACTTTTTCTTCCACTCAACTTTCTATGAATATGCTTGGATACAGCACTCTGTGACAGCTTCTTTAGCAATGACCTTTTGTGGCTTACCGTCCTTGTGGAGGGTGTCAATGACTGTCTTCTGGACAACTGTCAAGTCAGCAGTCTTCCCCATGATTGTGTAGCCTACTGAACCAGAGGCCATTTAAAGGCTCAGGAAACCTTTGCAGGTGTTTTGAGTTAATTAGCTGATTCGAGTGTGACACCGTGAGTCTACAATATTAAACTTTTTCACAATATTCTAATTTTCTGAGATACTGAATTTTGGGTTTTCATTAGCTGTAAGCCATAATCATCAGAATTAAAAGAAATAAAGGCTTGAAATATTTCACTCTGTGTGTAATGCATCTATACAATATATGAGCTTCACTTTTTGAATTGAATTACTGAAATAAATTAACTTTTCCTCAATATTCTAATTCATTGAGATGCGCCTGTACAGTGCTTAACAAATTTATTAGACCACCTGTCATAAAAACGAGAAAACACAAATATTTTAGAAATCTGTCAAAAACTTGTTTCAAACTAAAAATTGTATTGTTATTTATTAGGCCAATAACAAACTGGAACAACTAAATAGTCCTTATTCACATATATTAACCAAAAATATTTTGTACGACCTCCTTTGGCCTGATAACAGCTTGCATTCTTGCTGGCATTGTTTTTATGTACTTTTCGACAGTCTCTTTTGTTATTGAGTTCCAAATAGTTTCTAGCTGTTTCCAGAGACTTGCTTTGGATGAAACTTTTGTGCGATCTGTTCAATAGGATTCAAGTCTGGACTTTGACTTGGCCAGTCATCAGTTCCAGAACTCCAGATTCCTTTTTCTTGGTCAAGTAGTCTCTGCACAGCTTTGCAGTGTGCTTGGGGTCATTGTCTTCTTGGTATATGAACCCACGACCAATCAGGTTCAATCCAGAGGGGATTCCATGATGCACCAAGATGTTGTGGTAGACCTTCTTGTTCATGATACCGTCGATTTTAACTAATTTGCCCATGCCGTGTCCACAAATGGAACCCCATACCATAATGGAATCTCCACCGTGTTTCACTGTGAGTGCAATGCATCTAGCATCAAAACGTTCTCCAGCTTTTCTGTGGACATAAACACGACGATGCTGACCGAAGAGTTCAAACTACAAACCAGCTCTTTCTTTCTCAGTGAGTTCCCTACACTTCACCATTTTGAACAGGAGTAGGAATTTCAAACTGAATTCATGTTTTTATACCCAAATTTGAGCCAGCACACTGGAATTCTCTGTCAGAGAGTCAGAAATTACAAAAAGAGAACATAAAACCACTAAAACAAAATTTTCTGTTCAGGAATGCAAGTAAATAACTGTAATTTGGCATCTCAATCAAAAAATAATAATGTGCTTTACTATTTTTTTCTGCTTTTTTGTAAAACAGTAAATTTGAAAACTCATGGATAACAACAATAATTATATTTTAGCATTAAAGATATCATTTTAATTAAAGAGCTTGCAGATACTGGTGGATTAACCATTACAGAAACATAAAAAAATATTTTGGTAATCAGCAATACTGTTAATTTAGGGCAGCGGTGGCAAACACCTTACACTGGGTGGTGGTCTAATAAATTCGTTAAGCACTGTATATATATATATATACATATCTCCAGGGTGATATTTAAAGGAGCATTCTCTAGTTTTCAGTTTTGAACTCAGCAGCTTCAGTGTTCTTCCTGCCTGAGTCACAGTCTGCTGAGTCAGCTGTTGGAGAGGATCTGAGTCAGCTGACTCAAACAGGCTTTCTGTTGTAATAGTTTCATGCAACTGAAAAGACTGTTTAACCTCCTAAGACCTGACATCCACATGCGTGGACATCACACTTTGGGTTATACCATAATACCTAATTCTGCTTATATGGAAATTCAAAATTGTCCCCGTATGCAGAACCACATCATGTCAACAGATGATGCTTAATTTTTATACTTATCAGGTCCCATTAAGCCCAAATAGCAAAGAGAAATTAAGATAGAGCTTGGGTCTTAGGAGGTTAAACAACACACACATATCAGCAGCTTTCATACATTTGATCTAAAACAGCCTCATATCTGTTATAATTCTGTCAGGGGTTAATATATTCATACTGACAGAACTCTGACCTTTCACATGTTCTGTACACGACCGTGGAGCGTCCACACCAACACATCACAGCAGGTAACAGTCATGTGACAGACAGGTACCTCAGCCACACACACAACAGATGTAAGGGGTCACATGACTACATATGACGTGTAGACATGGGTCAGTCAACACTGGTGTGATGACATACTTAAAGTTGTGTTTAATCATTTGATCGGTAAAGATATGAGGATTACTGCCTGATCCCATCTGATCTGTGATTGGTTCATTCAGATGGAAGAGACGGTCATCGATGACATCATCAGCCTGGAATCGAGCCTGAATGACGAGTTTCTGACGCTGATCGACTCTGGACTACAGCTCGCCAACACGGTAACACACACACACAAAACACACAGGAAACACGCAGACAACACACAGGAAACACACAGATAACACACAGGAAACACACAGATAACAGACAGATAATACACAGGATACACACAGATAACACACAGGAAACACACAGATAACACACAGATAACACACAGGAAACAAACAGGAAACACACAGATAACACACAGGAAACACACAGGAAACACAGATAACACACAGGAAACACACAGATAATACACAGGAAACACACAGATAACACACAGATAACACACAGGAAACAAACAGGAAACACACAGATAACACACAGGAAACACACAGGAAACACAGATAACACACAGGAAACACACAGATAATACACAGGAAACACACAGATAACACACAGGAAACACACAGATAACACACAGATAACACACAGGAAACAAACAGGAAACACACAGATAACACACAGGAAACACACAGATAACAGACAGATAATACACAGGATACACACAGATAACACACAGGAAACACACAGATAACACACAGGAAACACACAGATAATACACAGGAAACACACAGATAACACACAGATAACACACAGGAAACAAACAGGAAACACACAGATAACACACAGGAAACACACAGATAATACACAGGAAACACACAGATAACACACAGATAACACACAGGAAACAAACAGGAAACACACAGATAACACACAGGAAACACACAGGAAACACAGATAACACACAGGAAACACACAGATAATACACAGATAACACACAGGAAACACACAGATAACACACAGATAACACACAGGAAACACACAGATAACACACAGGAAACACACAGGAAACACACAGGAAACACAGATAACACACAGGAAACACACAGATAACACACAGATAACACACAGATAACACACAGGAAACACACAGGAAACACACAGGAAACACACAGATAACACACAGGAAACACACAGATAACACACAGGAAACACACAGATGGAGACAGCAGGACATCACACAGATAACACACAGGAAACACACAGGAAACATACAGATAACACACAGGAAACACACAGATGGAGACAGCAGGACATCACACAGGAAACACACAGGAAACATACAGGAAACACACAGATAACTCACAGATAACACACAGGAAACACAGATAACACACAGGAAACACACAGGAAACACACAGATGGAGACAGCAGGACATCACACAGATAACACACAGGAAACATACAGATAACACACAGGAAACACACAGGAAACATACAGATGGAGACAGCAGGACATCACACAGATAACACACAGGAAACATACAGATAACACACAGGAAACACACAGATGGAGACAGCAGGACATCACACAGATAACACACAGGAAACACACAGGAAACATACAGATAACACACAGGAAACACACAGATGGAGACAGCAGGACATCACACAGGAAACACACAGGAAACATACGGATAATACACAGGAAACACACAGGAAACATACAGATAACACACAGGAAACACACAGATGGAGACAGCAGGACATGACACTGGTACAGCTTTTCATGCCACTTCAGTCTCGTTCAACTGAACGACTCCACGGACTTTAAAGGCTGCCAGTTTTTAGACGAGCTAAATGATTGAAGTATCCTGCGGGGAGCTCCCTACAAACCGACTCTACAAGGTGTCGCGCAGACCTGAAGCGAGTTGGTTCCTGAAGTGTTTCTTTTCTCAGGACTCAGAGACTCAGGACGATGAATCATCACACAGGTTCATATTCTGACAAATTGTGTTTCGTCCGTAATTTGTCTTTGACAGTTTTAAATACTACAATACCCATGAGCCTCAGTAGCAGTTGGCATCGAGAAGGGTCCACTCAGCTACCGCTTCATTGTTGCCATACTTACTGAATTCACCCATAATTGACCCAGAATTTAAAAGTGATGTGATTAAAGCTGCAGATTGTAAAATCAGTCATCTGAAGGTTTTATGTGACTTTTGATCAAAGACGCAGATATTTTCTAACATAACTTGTTCAGCTTTTGTTCTGATGATTCGACAGTTTCATGTTGATTCAAACTGTCAACGTCATTATCTGTGAGACACACGAATGGGACTCACCCTGAGATAATTCCTCACACTCTACAAGCTGCGTGAAGTTAGCATGGTCATTAGCTGGGTTGCTAACAGGACAGCTGATGGTTAGTTAGCCGTCGTCCTCTTAGAACTTTATTTCCCTGTCAGAGTGAATCGGAACAGAATCAGTTCAGTTTTCCAGACTTCCCCGTTTCTGCAGCAGCAGCAGCTGTGGGTGGAGAGTGTGTGTGTGTGTGTGTGTGTGTGTGTGTGTGTCAGACAGATAAGCTCACTGGGAGGGTTTTTTTTGTTTCTTTCTTAAAGAGACGTTTCCTCATTTTTCAACAGTCGTCCAAACAGAAAGAGGAAGAGAAGCTGCTGTGTGAGTGTGTGTGTGTTAGTGTATTAGTGTGTATATCTTTATATATATATATGTGTGTGTTTGTGTGAAATCAGAGAAGATGAGGATTTTAGTTTTACTGCCGGACCATGAGAAGAGGAGGATCAAATCAGAGGTAAAGAGTTTTTGTTGTTGTTTCAGGTCAGTGTGTGACCTCTGACCTCTGACCAGCTGCAGACTTCTAATGTTACTACGAAGAGAGAACAGAGTAAAAGTATTATTAGCAAAATGTACTTAAAGTCTGAAAAGTAGAAGTACTCATTGAGCAGATTATCATGACAGATGTACTCTGATAATTTAACGCATTATATTTTATGACCTTAATCAAAGGAGTCAGTAACTGCAGGTTAATGCAGAGCAGCAGAAGAAGAAAGTAGCGTGTGTGACAGGATGGACTCAAAGAGCCACACATCAGGCACACCATTCATTGACATGAATTAATTATCATGACAGTAAATAAGTGGGAATCAATGGCTGCTCATAACAGCAAGAAAATACATGTAAAAACACCATATCTGTGTGTGTGTGAGTGTGTGTGTGTGTGTGTGTGTGTGTGTGTGTGTGTGTGTGTGTGTGGAGGCAACTGTTATCATTTCAGCTGGTTTCCTGTTCGATCAGCAGATTCCACCGTTTTTCTGGATGAATATGAACTGACTTCAGCTCAGTTCAGCTCAGCTTCAGCTCAGTTTAGCTCAGCTTCAGTTCAGCTCAGCTCAGTTTAGCTCAGCTTCAGCTCAGTTTAGCTCAGCTTCAGCTCAGTTCAGCTCAGCTCAATTCAGCTCAGCTCATCTCATCTCAGCTCAGCTCAGTTCAGGTCAGCTCAGCTCAGTTTAGCTCAGCTTCAGCTCAGCTTCAGCTCAGTTCAGCTCAGCTCAGTTCAGCTCAGCTCAGCTCAGCTCAGTTTATCTCAGCTTCAGCTCAGTTCAGCTCAGCTCAGCTCAGTTTAGCTCAGCTTCAGCTCAGCTTCAGCTCAGCTTCAGCTCAGTTCAGCTCAGCTCAGTTCAGCTCAGTTTATCTCAGCTTCAGCTCAGTTTATCTCAGCTTCAGCTCAGTTCAGCTCAGCTCAGCTCAGTTTAGCTCAGCTTCAGCTCAGCTTCAGCTCAGTTTATCTCAGCTTCAGCTCAGCTTCAGCTCAGCTTCAGCTCAGTTCAGCTCAGCTTCAGCTCAGTTCAGCTGAGCTGAGCTCAGTTTAGCGCAGCTTCAGCTCAGTTTAGCTCAGCTTCAGCTCAGCTCAGTTCAGTTCAGCTCAGCTCAGCTCAGCTCAGTTTAGCTCAGCTTCAGCTCAGCTCAGTTCCCACTAATGAAGGTAAAAATAACTATGAAACTACTGAACTTAAAGTTAAGAACATGAAAATAAAGTCTTGGAATTAAAAAGTTGATTTCTAGACAGCAGCTGAGATAGATGATGAACGAGATGATTGATCAATCCTATCTTCACTTCACAACTGATCTGAGGCCTGTTTCAAATGTCCAAATGTGCAACATGAGTTTATTTCACCAGCTCGTCACGTCAGGAGATAAAGAAACTTTCTGGGTTTTTACAAGTTGAGAAGACATGAGTCCTGGACTGAAGTTAGTTTGATAATCACCAGCTGGTTTAACTGTCAGTGTGAATCCAGCTTCATCGTCTGCTTAACATTTAATGGAATATGTGATATCTAACAAGTGATAAACTGAGGCTCTGTGATGACTGATGGAGACGTTATAATGTTATATATAATGAAGAAACTGACTGACAGTTTCTTCTGGATCTCAGATCTGTTTGTTGTTCTGATGTAGAAGGTCAGCAGAAGATGTTTGAGAGTTTGTTTTGAGGCATAAAATGATAAATAATCAATACTTGATCAGAGACGCTGCTGAAGGTCGTCAGTGTGTGTGTGTGTTGCCCTGGTATGCAGTGTTTATCAGCAGCAGAGAGTGAGTGAGGTAATCCTGCAGTCAATCACAGCGCAGGACGCTCTGGATATCCTCTGACTGTTCTCAGCCACTGATTGGCCACTGTCTCTGTCAACCACTGATTCTGAGCTCTGATTGGTCCGTTCCAGCTGCCGGTGTCGGGGAACATGCTGGACGTGTACGGTGGCAGTGGAGGGATGGCCACGCCCACCATCACTGTTAGCAACAGTTGCCCGGCCGACCTGCACACCATCAAGAGAGAGCTGAGCGGTGGGTGTCACACACACACACACACACTTCCATACTAGTGAGGACCTTTTATTAACATAATTCACATTTGAAGAGACTGTTGTGTGTTTACATCCCACAACAGGAAGTCTACACGTGAGGAAACACTAGTTAAATATACTGAAACAACCAAACTGAGAAAAACCTATAAACTATTTATTTTATTAATTAATCCATCTGGTGATACTCATAATCGATCTGTATAAACAATGTATATATTTGTGCAGATCATTTGGTAACCATGGTAACACGCTCGTTCCTCCCACAGGATTTACAGTTTAATAATACAGATAAAGTTCATAATCAGTTATTTATAAACAGATAAACACTCATCAGTGCTGAAATAACTGACGTCCGTCACCAGAGTGAGACGTCAGGAACATCCCAGACCTCACGCTCAGAGCTTCTTGTTGGTCGGCCAGGTAACAGACATTGCAGAGCTGATCGCTGATTGGCTCAGAAAAGTCTGATGCCAGAGCTCTGAGAGTTAAGCCCCTCCCCCTGTGTTTTCCTTTTTTCTGCTGTAAATCTGTTCTTCTTCAGTTTGATGAGTCAGCATCATGACTTCCTCTGAACACACTCAGCAGCCAGTTGTATTTTCCCACATCATCAGTTCCCACTTCCTGTTCAGTCAACATGAACGTTTCTGTGTTCCAGCTGAAAGAACAGACGACTTTCATTTTGTTTTTGAGCTTCTGTAACTGAACTTCTTCTTGGTAAAAACTTTCTTTTCAGTCTTTCATGTTCGTCAGAAAACAGACTCTTACCAAAACGTTCCAGTAACTTCTGGCAGGAAGTTGATTTTCATATTTTGCTGAAAACATTTAATTATGAAGTTCATTCCTCACCTCAGAAATAGTAGTTTGATAAAGTGATCCCACCTCAGCGTTTTCCAGAGCTTTAATCCATATCGCATGATCTTCATCAGTGTTTGCCCAGTTGTCATGGAGATGGATCTGTGAACATGTGAGGAGCAGATAAGGTTTCATCCACAGTACTTTCGGGACTTCTTTGTCCGTTGTTGACTTAAAGTTGAGCACAAACGTTTGTGTTTTTAACTTTTTTGATATCATTAAAAGGTTCCGAAAAACCTAGCAAGTGTGCCTTGAATAAACTATTAGCCTTTTTGTTATTGTTGTATTAAAACGTCTGAAACTGCAGACAGAAATTTTAATGTTACAAAATGTTCCCACTCCTCAAAAATGTCCTCACATTTCAAAATGTCCCCACATGCCTGTGTGGAGTCAGCGAACCACCTCGTTCAGTTTGTTACAGCAGTGTGATGATTGTCGTTGTTGTTGTAGATGTGGCGGCCAAAGCTCTGATCAAAGACAGACAAAAGAAAGACAACCACAACCTCAGTGAGTACTGCAGTATTACTTCACTCATAACTACTGTAATTACTACATAATGACAGTTAGTTGTATGTAAAGGCTTTTTCCCAACAGGTTGAGGTCTGTGGCTTCATGATTGTGTCCACCTGGGGAGAGTTTACATTGCTGTTAGACTTACACATGATGGTTATTTTACAAGCACATTTCAGTTTGTTTAGACCAGATATGCTTTCATTTCAACATGACATGGTGCCCATACAAAAACTTTGGTTAATATAAACATGGTTTGACCCTTTTCTTCTTTTAACAAAATGTTTGAAGAAGTAAACAAGTGTAATGATCACATTTCAGTTTGTACTTAATGTGTTGACGTCCAGGTTTCACTCTTCATTTATTATATTGTTTTTCTGGCACAGTTAGGTCTTCATGTTGGGAACTGAAATGTACAGAAAGGATAATTCAACTGGTAACTGAAAAATAAAACATGAAAAATCCAGATCATTTAAAAGACATAGAGATGGGAAAAGGTGCACTGGGGGCACTCAGTATTTCTAAAGTCCTGGAGACCTTGAACTTTCAGGGGTCTGAGTGGAAATGGAACAACCGATCTTGCTCCTGAAGACGGAAAAAAATCTGATCATATAAAATGTTGAAAACATGGTGAATATTTAACTTATTAATTTAAGGTCTGATATTTGTCGTTGAAGACTGTGATCAGCTGCAGACAGTCTGATTCTTATTTCTGTTTGAATCTTTGAATATTTGATTTCTGTTCCTAATGATCTGCTGCGGCTTTATTGCAACATTGAGTTTGATTGAAACTGTTGAATGAACAGCTGCTCATATCTGAGTCTTTAACCTTTACGTTTCAGTTGAGAGGAGGAGGAGGTTCAACATCAACGACCGGATCAAAGAACTCGGAGATCTCATCCCCAAATCCACCGACCCGTCAGTAAACTATCCATCCTCACACTCTGCTGTAGTACTTTACAGCGGTACACTATCACAGTACTTCATCCTACCATTTATTGCATGACGTCTGTCTGATCACATGACTTCATCAGCACTCTTTCTCTAGTTAACAACTTTTCCATCAATGAAACAAAATACAAAGGAACCAGAAATATTAGGGATGAGTTGTTATAAGAGATCACATTCAAGGCTTTTAATGTGAAACATCTGTTCAGGAAGTGTTAAGTCTGATTGAGACTGCATATAAAGATGGACGACGTGACAGCTCCCCAAAAGTGAAGCCAAAACATCTTGATCGCCCCCTGGTGGCTGGCTGTAGTATATGTCATAAGCCCCGCCCCCTCGATGTTAGCAGATGGGACATGGACCGAACTAACAAGTCAAAGTACACATCAAATAGATTTTCCCCAAAGATGGTTTCTGTCGTTTCAGGTAGTTCTTGGTTTTAATTAGTTATTTGATGCTATTAAAAACAGGAAACGTTATATGAAATGTCATGATTGACAGTGAGACTGACTCTGGTGTGCTCGCAATTGGGTCAGGTGGGTGTATGGGCGGGACCTCGGACCACAGCTCCACCCCCCCGATCACTACTGCACAGACTCTGGCTCCAAATTATGTCACCAGAGCAAGATGACAGGGCTTAATTTTTGTACAGCGGGAAGAAGAGGAGTCACGTCAGCCATCTTTATGTACAGTCTGCGGCGGAGACGCGTCGACCATCTTTATATACAGTCTATGGTGGAGACGTCGGCCATCTTTATATGCAGTCTATGTTGGAGACGCGTCGGCCGTCTTTAGATACAGTCTGGTGGAGACGTCGGCCATCTTTATGTACAGTCTGTGGTGGAGACCTCGGCCATCTTTATGTACAGTCTGTGGTGGAGACGTCGGCCATCTTTATGTACAGTCTGTGGTGGAGACCTCGGCCATCTTTATATACAGTCTGTGGTGGAGACGTTGGCCATCTTTATATACAGTCTGTGGTGGAGACGTCGGCCATCTTTATGTACAGTCTGTGGTGGAGACCTCGGCCATCTTTATGTACAGTCTGTGGCGGAGACGCGTCGGCCATCTTTATATACAGTCTGTGGTGGAGACGTCGGCCATCTTTATGTACAGTCTGGTGGAGACGTCGGCCATCTTTATATACAGTCTGGTGGAGACGTCGGCCATCTTTATGTACAGTCTGTGGCGGAGACGCGCCGGCCATCTTTATATACAGTCTGGTGGAGACGCGTCGGCCATCTTTATGTACAGTCTGTGGCGGAGACGCGTCGGCCATCTTTATATACAGTCTGGTGGAGACGTCGGCCATCTTTATGTACAGTCTGGTGGAAACGCGTCGGCCATCTTTATGTACAGTCTGCGGCAGAGACGTCGGCCATCTTTATATACAGTCTGGTGGAGATGTCGGCCATCTTTATGTACAGTCTGGTGGAAACGCGTCGGCCATCTATATGTACAGTCTGCGGCAGAGACGTTGGCCATCTTTATATACAGTCTGTGGCTTAAAGAGTCTCACCTTCAGTGATATCATGGTGTACTCCAGGACCCTGTGACATCACTGTTGGTTGATGTCCACATCCACCGTCCACATGTTTAAGTGTTGAAGTCCATTTACCATTTAAAAATATTATAATATTCTTATACAAGAGAGATTTGACTGTAAATACAGCACAAATCATTTATTAGTAATAAATGTCATATTTCATGTGGTCAGTTCACAGTCAGCTGGAACAGAGACGAGAATTTATTATCGAGATCCTGATCTTAAGAAAACAACCTTTTGTTTTCCTCACGATAATGATATAATTAACTTGTCATTGCTAGAAAATAACTTAATGAGATAACTAACTAAGGATTTTTTTAAATAACATAAGTAATGGCAAATAATTATTACTATTGTTTGTATACGGACAGCACCAAACTGTAAGTCTGTAATAAAATCCTATTTAATGAATGATGCACCTCATTAAGCTCATTAATGTGTGTTAACGAGGCACTGCCTGTGATTGGTTGATCAGGGAGACGAGGTGGAACAAAGGTACCATCCTGAAGGCGTCGGTGGATTACATCCGCAAACTGCAGAAAGAACAACAGAGAGCCCGAGAAATGGAGGAGAGACAGAGGAGGCTGGAGAACACCAACCACTCGCTGCTGCTCCGCATACAGGTGAGGAGGTGGGGGGTCCCAGAAACTAAAACAAAAAACTACAATACATAAAATGTTTGGAATGATAAGAATAAAAAAACTCTTATATATTCAGTCTGTGACATCACTACCTGAGCCCCGCCCACCTTAAAGATGATCCAATGAGGTCATGTGAAACAACTGAATCTGTTGGCAGGAAACATTCTGACTTCCTGTCGGTTTTCTTTCTTTTTTGTAGGAGTTGGAGCTTCAGACTCGCCTCCACACCCTCTCTTCCTCCTCACCTCTCCCCACCCCCTCCCCCTCCTCCGTGGAACCCCAGGCTCTGCCCCCACCCCCACTGCCTCATCCCTTCTCCTCTTCCCCCTCCTCCTCCCTGGTCACCCCCTCCCTGGGTCTGGACGCCCTAAGCTTCGTGGAGCTGGACGATCCTCAGGGAGCCTCCACCGTCTTCTCCCCGGACCTGATGTCTGACGTGGGGCTAACGGAGCTCCACGGTCTGGGAGACATCCTGATGGAGGAGGGGGGGGGAGGGGTGATGTCCGACCCCCTTCTGTCCTGTGGAGCCTCAAAGACCAGCAGCAGGAGGAGCAGCTTCAGCATGGACGAGGACCTCTGATGACATCATCACACACACAGGGATCCTATTGGCCAGAGCTGGAGGCAGGACACCGCCCAGCCGGGAGTTTTTTTATTTCAATAGAACTATTTTTAATCAGTGACATCATCAAAACAAACAACGCACAAAGGTGACGTCACAGGGAACAGCTGAATCCTCCAGAGTAACCATAGTAACCGCCGTGTGTCCCAGAATGTGACGGCAGTTGAGTCTCAGTGTCGTCTCATCCTTGTAAACATGAGCCCAGAAACGACAGACTGAGCAGACCGGAAGCTGATTGGCTGGTAAAGAACTAGCTGACAGCTGATTGGTTGATAGAGGTGCGGCTAGTCTGAGCTTCAGGTGTCTGAAAAACAAAATCTTTGCTCGTGTTTCAGTTCAGGACGAACAACAAAATTTAAAGGAATTTTAGGCTCCAAAATGTTAAAGGCTCTGACCTCTGTGTTGTATTTGACCAATCAGTGACCTTCAAGACTGTAAGCTCCGCTCTGATTGGTCCTGGTCCTTCAGACAGTCAGCAGCAGAGACACCTTGAGTCCACAAGGTGTCGGAGAACCACTCCGGCCTGGAAAACACCAAACATTAAAAAACTTAAGTCCAAATTCTGACGGTTCTAATCGAACCACAGCAACTTTTAAAAGTCACATTTTTGATTAAAGAAATTGAAATGATGAGACACAAATTCAAAACTGTGAATTACTGCCTCATAATCTTGGCTGAGTAACTTTGTACTTTATCATTTGGACTGTGAGTTTTTCTTCACTCAAACTTTCTGTGCATTTCTTTCTGGCTGCAACGAGCTTCCCCACAAAGGGAGAACAAGTTCATTATTTCTGGTTGAAAAGGGCTTCAAAGTGAAAGAGTTACCATGTTTTTATAGTATCTATGCAGCAGACAGCATTAATGTGTTCTCCTGCCTCGAATCAGACACACCTGGCCACGCCCCAGCTGTGATGTCACAACAGGTGTTTCACTTGCAGCAGCATCACATGATCCTCAGTCAGAAACCCAATGTAGAAATCAGATGTTAGATGATGATTCATATGTGTCTCACCTGTTCTGACCAGTTTAACCAGCAGGTGGAGCTAGACACGTCTGCAGAGACACAGGAGTCTTTCTGCAGGTGTATTCTCACCTGAGACTGGTCAGACTAAAGAAGGACTCTGGGAACTAAACATGCTACTTAGAGATTTTTACTGACTAAACAAGTAGTGTAAAAACAAAGAATCTCCAGATGAACCTGCAGCTCTGGAGCTTCTGTAGAAAAACGACGTTTAGAGGTTTTAAACTGTCCTCAGTTCAGTCCTGTAAATGATGAACATGTACATTAACACATAAATCTGTAATCACTGTGCTGGAAACACTGAGGAGATGTTTTACTGGATGATATCTCATCAGGTTCATTATTATATATAGTCTGTGTCATCTTTCTGTTGGATACATGAGCTTCAGAGGAAACAGAAGGGAAAGTGTAACTCAGGTTCATCGTCTGTTCTGCTCTCACGTAAACAGTTATAACGCTTTCGTTTCAAATTTCCAAAACCTGCTCATAAAATCATCCATCAGTTGTTCCATGAATTTTCTATGAAAACCAACCTGCAGTGTTCAGGAAACTTTTTCGTCATCTTAATTACATTTTGAGCAGAGTGTGTTTTAAAATCTCTTCTCATTTCAAACTTTGAGAGTCGACTGCTGAAAACAACCAAATTCACATTTGATCCTTTTCTCCACGTCCGTGTTTGATTGTGTGTCCTCTCATTGTAACAGAACAGAGTCCATAAATTAGGTTGACTAGCTGTTAGCTGTTAGCTGTAACTGGACTGTATTGTAGTTTGGAGCCGCCCGCTAATTTGCTGTTAGCTGTCATCTACAAACTCTACAGTCCATTCAGTTAAGAGTAAGCTAACTGGTAGCTATAGTTGAACTGTTTGAACTGCAGTGTGTGAACTGTTAGCTATAGCTGAGATGATGTTTATCCTGTAACTCTCTAGAATTCATAGCTAAGTAGCAGTTAGCTATGAATTCTAGAGAGTTACAGTTAGCTAGTATCGTCTCACTGTTAACTCATGTTTGTCCACAAACTGTAGTTTATACGTTGAACCAAAGAGCAAGTGATCAAACTGTATCTATACTCTTTACTTTGACGCGTCTTTGTGATTGGATGCTAGCTCCACCGTAGTGACTGACGTCGATGATAATATTACAAATATAAATATATTTTAAATCCTTTGCAACATTTGCATGTATTCATAACTATGACTTTATTCAAAGAACATATTACACTCAGTCTTGAACCATGTGTTGCCTTCAAGACAAAAACAAAGGGTTAGAGAAATAAATATGTGATAAATACGCTGGTCGCAGTCACATTATTTCTTCCTTACTTCTTGTGGACCCCAGGAAGAAGAGCCAGTGCTTATGCTGGTGCTAATGGGGATCCTTAAAGAAAGAAAGAGGTGCACTGGTTTTATTTTGATCATGCAAACTCCTCTTGAAATCATATTCTCTTCAAATGTAGTTTAGGGTGTCATTCGAGAAAGAGGCATTCTGCTCTCTCAGTTTGTTTCTGAAACGCTGTTCTTTCTTGCACAATCTCTTAAACCCACCACAGTACAGAGAAACAGGCCTGGTGATGGTGGTCTACATACAGCTAGTACGAACAGAGAGTTGAATTATGACACCCTCGGGTACCAGACACACTTTGGAAAATGCAGCGAGGAAACCTTAAACATGTGACTGATAGTAAGTAACTGAATCGCTTGGTAAAGGTAGTCTTTGTTCTCCATGTCGCCATCGCACTCACAGTTAGCATCCAATCACAAGGACGCATCGGCGTTGAATTAACGAGTTCTAGCCACAGCACAGTAGGGCGGGACTTGCTTGAAAACTAGTGCAAACTGAACTATAGTTTCAGCTGCAAAGTTAACTAGCTGTTAGCTATAGCTGTCTTTATTTGGTCATAGCCAACAGCTAGGTTAGCTAGCCAAGAACTGACAAGCTCACTGTTAACTACAAACTCTAGAGTTTATGCTGTCAATTTAAGGTAAAAGCAAGCTAACTAACTGTTTCTGCTGCGTTTATCTATAAATAGAATTCACAGCTAGCTGCTAGTTAGCTAGCTGTTGGCTAATGTTCTAAAGTTTAAAGGTGTCACGTTGGTGTTTGTGGCTCTCAAACACAGAAAGCATGTCTTAGTTTTTACTGAAGGAGAAATATTAAAAATCATCGTCAGAACAAAAAGATGTTAACAGGAGATGATGTCAGTGATGTGATATGACACCGGTTACTATGGCAACATCAGCTGAACTATAGATCCAACATGGCTGCCGGCTCAGCTGTCTGTCATCAGATAAAAAGGGATTTCTGTTTGTTTTTGATGTCGTCGTTCTGATTTATGACGTTTCTGTTTGTCTTCATGTTTACAAACATGCAGCATTTAGTCTGAATATGATCTCAATATGTTTCATTTAGCATCACGTTTGTTTTTATAAATTCTTTATGGTTCAGATTCAAACTTTTATATAGAAATAAAGTCATTTAATAAAAACAATTTAGTCTTTTGTATGTTTTTTTTCCTCAAACAGACAAGTGAAAGCAGCTGCTTTGTTTCTATAGCAACAATAATACATTTTATTCATACAGAAACCAACTTCAACAGTTCCTACAAAATAAAAGTCAGGAGGAAAAAACCCCAGTATGAATTAATGAGACAGGTTATTAATGACATGACCTCTCACCCAGTGCATGCTGGGAGAGATTCCAACAGCAGGTATACTGTAGAAAACAGAGGGATGGGTATAAATGAGTGATTGGATTAGTTACAGAAAATAAAATAAAAGAAAGTCTCAGTTTGATTATAATATAAATAAAATATATAAATATAAATGTATATATATATTAAAATAAAAGAAATTCTCTGTTTGATTTGGTTTAGTAAATGTATCAAGGTGAGTGACAGGTGAGGTTTTATCTAAAACAACGTTCAGCAAACTGAAAAAGGCTTTTGATAATACAAAATATAATTTCAAATTATGGCTCAAACAGACTCTTAAAACAAACCTCACATTAACAATTAACTGGTCATTGATAAAAAAGATATTGATAACTAAGTAATAACATAAGGGACATTAAGTTCCTTCATTTACAAATATATTTCAGAATCAGAAACTGTTTATTGCCAAGTAACATACATTACAAGGAATCTGCCGTGGTCTGATGGTGCTGACAACAAACGTAAAAATATAAAGGTAAAAGAATAAGATAAATAACAAACAGTGCAGTGACCAAAATAAAGTGTCCAGTAGGGGGTACGTGCGTTAATGTAACGCAGGGGGGACAGGGGCGGTGTACGTTAATATAACGTATAACTTGTGTTTGTGTTGGGGGGGGCGTGTTCGTCAGGTTGACTGCAGAGGGGAAGAAACTGTTTTTGTGGCGGGAGGTTTTGGTCCTGATCTATTTAATTTGATAGATTTGCTTCTGTGTTTTAAGTATTTCATCTATAAATCATAATATTAACAATACATTCAATCCCTCTGGCCTCCACAAGGAAGCTGTATTGAATATTTTCAATGCAAAAAGTTCCATCTTTGTATTTCTGAGTGTCAGGTGATGGTCCAGTGCTTTGGTCCTGCAACACACTGCCATCTGTGTCAGAAGAACATTTTAAATAAAGCTTTAGTGTGAAAAAAGACATTCTGACCACTAGGTGGCAGTAACTGATAAAGATCAGTGTTCCACCTGCTGCATGTAAAATGTTCCTGCAGTAAAAGTCTGTGAGTATAATCAGTAAATGTCCTTAAAGTACTCCAGCAGTCAGATGTCCCCTGTGTCTGTCCTCCTGTCTGTCCTCCTGTGTCTGTCCTCCTGTGACTGTCCTCCCGTTATAGATTCTGTCATTAGAGGATTATTCCTCATCATTAATGTGAAGCAGGATGTTGCTGTTGGAGTTGAGGTGGAGCTCATTCTGAATTATCAGCTAATGATTATTAGTTCGCTGTGGATGAATCAGCTGATTATTTTCTCCATTAATCGATCGATCGTGTGGTCACAACGACCCAGAGCCCAAAGTGACGCCTTCACAAAGCTCCACATTATTAACAAGACATTACAGTTATTAACAGCATTCAGAGGGAAAGCAGCACATCTGCATCTGAACAGCTGGAACCAGGAAATGGTTTCACACCATCAGTTCACTTCCTGTCAGTCCACTGATCCATTAATGGACTGATAGATTCAGCTGGACTTAATGATAAACTGGTTAATAACAAAACATCAGATTTAATAAACTCTTCATGTTTTCATCTGTAAAGTCACTGAAGTGTCAGATAAATGGAGTGAAGTGAAAAGGACAATATTTCCTCTGAGATGTGGAAGAGGAGGAGTAGCAAGTACAAGTACCTCAAATAGTATATAGTATCTTTTTCATATCTGTATTTTGTGTATCATGGATGTTTTTTTTACTTTGATTCGAATGATGTCATGAGCCCTCAGAGGGTCCTAACCCTCAGGTTGAAAACATCATCTGAAGCCCTTTGAACTGTTTGGAGATCAGTGTGAAAGAATGTGTGTGTGTGTGTGTGTGTGTGTGTGTGTGTGAGTGTGTGTGAGTGTGTGTGTATGTGTGTGTGTGTGTGTGTGTGTGTTTATGTATTAGTGTGTGTGTGTGTGTGTGTTTATGTATGAGTGTATGTGTATGTGTGTATGTATGTATGTATGTATCAGTGTGTGTTTGTATGAGTGTGTGTGTGTGTGTGTGAGTGTGTATTACTCATGTTGTGGGGACTTTACATGTGGACTGTTTACACAGTTACATTGTGGGGACTTGCCTTCCTTCTGGGGACCAAACAGTCCCCGTAATGTAAATCATTGCGTTTTAGGTTGAAGACTTGGTTTAGAGTCAGTCTCCAGGAAATGAATGTAAGTTAATGTAATGTCCTCTGAAGTGATGGAAACACAAATGTGTGTGCGTGTCTCTCTCTTTGATGTTGGGTGTCCTGTGGGTTAGGGGTCAAGTGGCGTTGTCATTTCAGGGATTTCCTATTTCCTGTTTGGACGTACTGGCATATCGCTTCAACAAACACACATTTCCTGTCTCTGCAGAACCCACTTCCTGTCCTGCCCCACCTCGCCCCCTCCTGAGCTGTCAATCATAGACGGAAACGTCCGTTTATTTCTTCTGCAGAGAAACGTTCGTCCTCTCTGTCAGAGCTAAGGCCCAACATGTAGAGAACGTTTACACTTATAATAAGGTACATCTACTCAAATATTTTACTGAAGTACAATTATGAGGTACTTGGACTTATTATATGGAAATATTGTATTTTTACTTTATTACATTTATCTGACAGCTTTAGTTACAGTTACAGTCAGAATTGAATATTAATAAAACATATGGTCAACTAATAAATGATGATGTAATATTACATATTAAACTACCCAGCTGTATTTAAAGTCATTAAAATGAGCTCCACCTTCACCAGCTGCAACATTAAACTGATGAACAATGCATTAATAATTATAATCCAATGATATCATATATATTAGTATGCAAAATGAACTTTTGGTACTTTACTGGCAACACTTTTACTTGTAACAGAGTATTTCTACACAGTGATATTAGCATTTTTACTGAAGCACTTCTACCTCAGTAATGCTGAACTAATCGAGTCGTGATGATTTAATGATGTATCACGACTTCCTGCTGCTCAACACTGGCGAAAGATCAAGTCACAATGACCTCCATTAAAAAGAGTCCGTTCATGTGAACTGTGGGACCAAAATCATCTCCAACGTTAGTTAAGGTTATGATTTATACTCTTATTAATAAGTTCACAATCTGATCAGCTACTAAATGACCTTCATGTGAAATTATTTATTACTTTTAATCTGAGATCTACACATGAAAAACTGTCTTTCTGTGAAGTAAAAGAGTTCACGTCTGGACATCAGGACAGTTTTTATTGAGACAGACGGACTGACAGACAGGTGGAGGGACGGACAGACAGGTAGACGAACTGACAGACAGGTAGACGAACTGACAGACAGGTGGATGGACTGACAGACAGGTAGATGGACTGACAGACAGGTAGACGGACACACAGACAGGTAGGTAACACGGTCTCCTGTAGGAAAGACTTCAGTCCTTTCATAATTTGTCCTTTCAATCATTTCATTCATGGAAAAACAAACAAACAAACAAAAAAGAGATAAAGACTTTGATTTCATCTCTTTGTGGGGATCAGACATGGAGATAACTCAAACTTTGTCCAGGACCAATCAGGTCGATGATTTTCAGACAGGGTTCTTATTTGCTCTTTCATCATCTTGTAGTCCTTCTCTGATTGGCTGCTCTATGTGGGGAAGCAGATGGAGCAGCACTCCAGACAGATCTCCAAGCAGTCCGACGAGCCGCAGCAGTCCTCCATTATCCCGCAATCCAACACGGCCTGGCATGCCTCCTCCGTACAGGCCGCCTCCACGCAGCAGCAGCAGCCAACCGCAGCGTTGCAACACCCGGCCCCGCCCACTCCACACGCCAGACACTCCCCCAGAGCCGAACACATCGACAGCGTCTCGCAGAACAGACAGGCCAGGAGACAGTGAACACAACAGTCTGCGGAGACAGAGACAATCAGAACAGACAGGCCAGGAGACAGTGAACATAACAGTCTGCGGACACAGAGACAATCAGAACAGACAGGCCAGGAGACAGTGAACACAACAGTCCGCGGACACAGAGACAATCAGAACAGACAGGCCAGGAGACAGTGAACACAACAGTCCGCGGACACAGAGACAATCAGAACAGACAGGCCGGGAGACAATGACTTTGCTGAGCTGCAGAGGAGGGACGACGTCCTGATATTTCATAAACATGACCGTCAGCTGAGCTGACTGTGGATTTAGTGTGAGCAGGAGCACATGAGAGTGTTGGATTATAAACATGTTCATTTATATTTAATTTCACAAACAATATGAACAGACTATAACTGATCTGAGGACTGACACTGTCTCACAGAGTCCTGCTATCATGGTGTCATTCTGCTGTGGGTCAAGGTGGGTGTTGGTTGGTAGAAACCAGACCAACTGATGCTGGGAGGGGTTATAGAGTCTGAGTGTGTGTGTTCAGCCGAGATAAGCAGACCTCTATGTTGAAGGTGGTGTTCAGTTCCTGTCTATCTGAAATACCGTCTCCCAGTCTGTCTGTCTGCCTGTCTGTCTGTCTGCCTGCCTGTTTCCAGTCCAGAGGCTTCATCACATCAACATTCATTTCAGTGGAGATCAGCTGATCCTCTTGTGGGCGCAAAATGTCCAACATGGAGGAAGCCATCGTAGCTTATTACCTGTTTATCACCATCAGTGTTACTGAAGCTTCTCTGTCAGAATATAAACTGCTCCATGACAGAGACCTGGTTTACACACAGTTAGAGACAAGAGGACGTCAGACTGACACAGCTTTCAATAAACACTGTTTGCGACAGTTAGCAAGCTAGTTAGCTCGGAGAGACCATCACTGTGTCCCAAGACTCCACACAGATGCTAAGCAGGTTTTGATTGAAAAACATTAGAAATGTGATATGTATTATTTTTACCGTAAATAAACACAAATCTACCAACTTGTATGTTTGTTGTATCATGACAGCTGCAGAATAAGAAAATGAACTGGAGACGATAAAACAATTACTAACACTAACAGGCACCAAAAATGATGGAACTATCAACCAAACTGCAGCAGTGAGACTCGACAAACTCCACAGGCAGCAGGATTAAGCTAACAAGCTAACAGGCTCATAGGCAGTGAATCTATGTGTGACTCTGATACACGGACCCTGAAGCCTCCAGTTGGTCTCTTTGGTATTCTTCAACATGTACAGGAAGTGTCGAGAGCGAGCTCCATCAGCAAGACGTGTATACAGGTTTGTATGAACGCATACAGCTACGGTATGCCCTGAGGGACAAACATGTCAGTCAGTCACCACCTACACTGATTAAAGCTGAACTTGTTTTTGTTTCCATTTCTATGTCTGACAGTTGGTAGCATAAAAACTGAGTAGGCGGGAGAAGACGAGAGACTTTATCATGTCGGACTTCAGAGTGTGAGGATATGACTATTTCCTGGAGGCAGAATTTACCATTGTTACCACAACTTTCCCCAATTCCAGACTACCTCCATAAAGCATAAAATGAACCTTTACGCTGATGACATCCTTTTATATTTATGTATATATCTGATCTTTAGATTTTAATGACCTTTCCTCTAGTGCCACCCTCCAGACAGATTTTACATTTTCAGAGATCAGAACTGATTGGCTCACCATCTCCAGCGACCTCCTTAATGTGGGCGGCGTCTGTCTTGATGGAGGCATGGCTTTTAGTGGAGGAGAGACACTTCTGATTGGTGCTGTGTCGATGATGATGATGATAACAATGAGGAAGGCTGCAGCTGTGTCTGTCACAGGTGGACGACCGAGAAAGAGGAGGAGAGGTGACGGAGGATGAAGGAGGAGTACAGACGGGAGGAGGAGACACTGATGAGCTGTCCACACCTGAGAGATGACATCAGAGATGACATTGGACTGAGACGTGTCAGATTCAGGTACATGAAGTTACATCAGATATTTAACGGTTACCTTTCTGTTTTCGGACTGCAGAGGCTGGCTGGGTGGGCAGGAGGCGAGAGATATCATTGGTGGAGGAGCTGTCTGTTAAAGAGTCATCACCGCTGTCACCATCCTCTGACCTATCAGAGAGGGGGGGAGGAGCCCCCCCTTCAGGAAGAGGATTTAAAACTTCTGAAAAATGCAGCCATCTTGGAATCAGCACATTATTATGATGAGGGGCTTTGGAGTCCCCAACCTGCTGATCCCTGAGGAGGTAAAGGCGAGCTCAGGTGAGTGTCCAGGCCCATGAGGTCAACCAGGTAAGGTTTTCACAAAGCTCATAAAGTACTGACCGTTTTTCTCTGGGATTATTAGAGGCAACAGAGGAGAAAACATATGTTTGTATCTTTCATTTGCATTGTTTACAACGTCTCGGACAAACGTCAGCCTGTTGTGTCTCGAGGACTTGTGTGACTCGTGGGTTTGTGCTGCAGCCTGAGAGGAAGTCTGGCCTGTAAGTCTCAGCTCAGGGTAAAAATACAGCAGGAAGTCGTCTCACAGCATCCTCCGCCGGTTCAGAGACGATGTGGATTCAGATGTGGAAACCAGTTGTGACGTCAGAGAGTTTAATTGTTTGTGTCACGTCATCACAGAGACAAATCCTCTGATGTCATCTTCTGATGTCATAAGCATCAATCAGGTGATCACACAGAAAGTTCAACATTCAGTTATTTAGGAAGCTTTCTGTCTCACCTGCGTTGTGACATGGGAGCGTCCCATTGGCTGTTGGCTGGCTCGAGATGCATTCGGATTGGATCGGGTTCTTATTGGCTTCGCTCTCAGTGACGTCAGAGCCACTGCAGTGTGATGTCACATCCATCCTGCCAATGTAATATGATCATTGTGCAGTTAAATACCACGACTACTGCTACTGTTACTGTGATACTGACGACACTTACATATTGTTACTGTGATACTGACAGTACATTTACTGTGATACTGACGATACTTACATACTGTTACTGTGATACTGACAATACTTAAATACTTTTACTGAGATACTGACAATACTTATATACTGTTGCTGTGATACTGACAATACTTACATACTGTTACTGTGATACTGACAGTACTTACATACTTTTACTGAGATACTGACAATACTTATATACTGTTGCCGTGATACTGACAATACTTATATACTGTTACTGTGATACAGACAATACTTACATACTGTTACTGTGATACTGACAATACTTACATACTGTTACTGTGATACTGTTACTGAGATACTGAAAGTACTGTTACTGTGATACTGACAATACTTATATACTGTTACTGTGATACTGACAATACTTATATACCGTGGGTCACTAACAGGTGGACCGCGGTCCGAGTCCGGACCCAGACGCCGTCCTATACGGACCCCATACGGATTATTTATTTGAAATTGGTTGAGACTGTTAAGATGTGAAACAGTTAACAAAGTAAAAGGGAAACTCAAGTTGCTGCTACACTTTATTTTGTTTTTCTAAAATTAAGCACTTTGTTTTAAGATGCACATTTTTTCAAAAGCTATTTTATTTATTTTCTCTCTTGTATTTTTAAATGCAGCCCTTCTTTTACTTAATGAGAGAAGAACATTATACATATCTACAGTATTATATATCTGTATAGCTCAATGTTAAGTGACAATAAATATTGTCATGTTTTTGAATTGTACTTTCTTTATTTGATTTGACAGTCAGTTGTTGATCACATGCAGACGTTGATACAACTACTAGGCTACTTCAATATATATCACACTAAATCACAACGCAAGTTCGACATGATGATGTTCTGGACCTTTGCTTGGGGACATTTTCTCTAACTGGACCTCTAACTGGAATTTTAGTTGAATATCCCTGTTATATACTGTTACTGTGATACTGACAATACTTACATACTGTTACTGTGATACTGTTACTGTGATACTGAAAATACTTACATACTGTTACATACTGTTACTGTGATACTGTTACTGAGATACTGACAATACTTACATACTGTTACTGTGATATTGTTACTGTGATACTGACAATACTTACATAATGTTACTGTGATACTGACAATACTTACATACTGTTACTGTGATACTGTTACTGTGATACTGACAACACTTACATACTGTTACTGAGATACTGACAATACTTACATACTGTTACTGTGATACTGACAATACTTACATACTGTTACTGAGTTACTGACAATACTTACATACTGTTACTGTGATACTGACAATACTTACTTACTGTTACTGTGATACTGTTACTGTGATACTGACAATACTTACATACTGTTACTGTGATACTGTTACTGAGATACTGACAATACTTACATACTGTTACATACTGTTACTGTGATACTGTTACTGAGATACTGACAATACTTACATACTGTTACTGTGATACTGTTACTGAGATACTGACAATAGTTATATACTGTTACTGTGATACTGACAATACTTACATACTGTTAATGTGATACAGGCAATACTTATATACTTTTACTGTGATACTGAAAGTACTGTTACTGTGATACTGACAATACTTATATACTGTTACTGTGATACTGACAATACTTACATACTTTTACTGAGATACTGACAATACTTACATACTTTTACTGAGATACTGAAAGTACTGTTACTGTGATACTGTTACTGTGATACTGAAAGTACTGTTACTGTGATACTGACAATACTTACATACTTTTACTGAGATACTGACAATACTTACATACTGTTACATACTGTTACTGTGATACTGTTACTGAGATACTGACAATACTTACAAACTGTTACTGTGATACTGTTACTGAGATACTGACGATAGTTATATACTGTTACTGTGATACTGACAATACTTACATCCTGTTACTGTGATACAGGCAATACTTATATACTTTTACTGTGATACTGAAAGTACTGTTACTGTGATACTGACAATACTTATATACTGTTACTGTGATACTGACAATACTTACATACTTTTACTGAGATACTGAAAGTACTGTTACTGTGATACTGTTACTGTGATACTGAAAGTACTGTTACTGTGATACTGACAATACTTATATACTGTTACTGTGATACTGACAATACTTACATACTTTTACTGAGATACTGACAATACTTACATACTTTTACTGAGATACTGAAAGTACTGTTACTGTGATAGTTACTGTGATACTGAAAGTACTGTTACTGTGATACTGACAATACTTACATACTTTTACTGAGATACTGACAATACTTACATACTGTTACTGTGATACTGACAATACTTATATACTGTTACTGTGATACTGACAATACTTACATACTTTTACTGAGATACTGACAATACTTACATACTGTTACTGTGATACTGACAATACTTACATACTTTTACTGAGATACTGACAATACTTACATTCTGTTACTGAGATACTGACAGTACTTATATAATGTTACTGAGATACTGACAATACTTACATACTGTTACTGTGATGTGTCTCTCCTGCAGCCTGTCTCTCTCTCGCTCTCTCTCTCTATCTGTCTGTCTTCTCTCTTCTGTTGGTTTTTGCTTTTAAACTTTTCTCGTCACGTATTTCAGTAAACAGCTTGCTGTCGCGGCTGGAGCGCACGCATGCGTGTGACCGCCTCCTCTTCCTCTTCCTTTAAAGAGCAGCAAATAACACACACACACACACACACACACACACACATTATAGATCACCGGGGGGAAATTACACAAATGTATATTCATTAATATTTATTTATGTATAATTATTATTATTTAGCAAGGTAGGGGCCTAAATAAAACAACTCGTTTTAATACTAATAATAACATGAACATTTTAATGAAATCATTTAAACGTTTCTTGTTATTAAGCATCATATTACTGTAACAAACCGTTCTCCTGTAAAAACATCTGAGTCCATGTTAAATATATATATATATACACACATATTTACTCAAATACTATACTTAAATCTTAGATACTTCTACTTTACTTGAGTATGTCTACTTTATGCTACTTTGTACTTCTCCTGCACTACATGTATGTAAGGCTGCAGTTCAGATCAGTTTATAAAATATGATGTTAAAGATGAAGCAGAACATGTAATAATATGATATATAACAATAATATAACAGCAAGTTCTTTTGCTTCAATAATTTAGCTTGAATATCAGAGTTTTACTAGTAACAGGGTATTTGTACACAGCAGTACTTTTTTTTATTCTTTGCTGTTTCAATGGATTCAGTGTTTCAGGGCTGCCGCCTGCTGGACTCACAGAGGACTGCAGCTGGAAACTCCACAGCTCCTTACTGGTGGGACTGGCACTGGGACTGGGACAGGGACTAATACTGGCACTGGCACTGGGACTGGGACTGGGACTAGTACTGGGACTGGGACTGGGACTAGTACTGGGACTGGTACTTGGACTGGGACTACTGCTGCTATGAATGAAGTACTAATTCTCTGTAATTTGAGAAAGTAAAAACTACATTCTAGGAGTACTTTATGTTTCCTAGTGTTACTAATACACTGAACGTTACAGAGTCTGGACTCCAATACCCAGACCGCGCAATGTTTGACCCAACTGTTGTCCATTATTATCAATATCATTATTATTGTTTTTGGGCCACATTGTATGTAGCCTACATACAATAACCCGTCACCGTAGTAATAATAATAATAATAATAATAATAATAAGTAGCAGCAGCAGTGTCATATTTCACAGCATTATGTTTTACCTTCACTGTACTTTATATTACATTTACCTCATGTGCTTTTTAAATTTCTGTGATTATATTTGTACTAAATATTGATATGTTATATATCATTATTTTATTATAAATTATTGCTGATAATAATTATTGCCTTTTTATTCATTCTTTCTTTGTGTTCTGGTTTGTAGGTGAGTGTCTGTCCTGCAGGTGTCGCTGCTGCACCAGCTGCTACTTTATTTCCCCGCACAGAAGAAGAAGAAGAAGAAGAAGACGAAGGGGGAGAAGGAGGAGGAGGAGGAGGAGGAGGAGCGGAAACAAAGAGACTTCAGCAGATTTTCTTAAAAATGAAAAATGAGTGAGATGAAAACGGAGTTCTGATGAGGATTTAACCGGAGGACTGTTTCTTCTTCTGTGTGTGAAACACCAACAGCTTCATTATGGTGAGTCTTCATGTTCTCAGGCACACAGACAGGCAGACAGACAGACAGATGTTGATGGAGAGAATAACGGAGCAGCTGGACTTATTGTTTAATAACCTGCAGTATCACAAACACACACAAAAATCACATGACTTAGAATATGTGGAAAAGTGAACGGAGTTTGGTTTCACGGTGGAAAAACGAACAGACTGACCAGCATGCGGTAAAACAACTGCATCAATATAAAAAACTGTAAAGTGAAATCTTTTTTTTTTCTCTCTCACACAAATCCTAAACTGGGTTTGTAGAATCGAGTCCAGGTTTGATTAGCAGCCCACAGTGGTTTTTGATGTAGACCTGGTCTGATGTGGTCAAGATGGAGAAAAAAGGATTTCTTTATTTGTAAACAGAATAAAGGTTTCAGTTTTAAACAAGTCAATGCAGTCTCAATGTCACGGATCTGGATCTATACCAGGGATTTTAGAGTCCTCATGTTCATCAAGCCCTCATCGGGCGAATCCAGATCAAGTAGTTTTAGAGAAACAATAGTGAAATCTCTGTATTGTGCTTTTTTGGAGGTTTCACAAATGTTAAACCTTCCTGATGGACACTACAGACACGATGGGTCAATTTAGTGATTTGTGTCCACGTTAATCCGGTCCAGGTCTGACAAGTTTAAGTACAATGGCTTGTTAATGTAGACCTGGTCTGACCTGGTCTGGATGGAGGAAATTAAAATTGGAATTGTTTTTCTGAAGTATGATAGAAGTTTCACAAATCTGAAGGGGGAGATCTTAACTTGGTGTAACAGCAGAGAATCATCTGAGAGGTTCAACTTTCCTCTTTACGCCTGAATCAGAAGCCAAACTCTGCTTTTATTTTCAACATTTTTGTTGTCGTAACTGGATGTTGCTGTTTGTTGTGTCTCAGTCTGAGGAGGCTGCAGGAGCAGAGCGAGGCCCAGAGGAGGAAGAGGAGGGAGGAGGAGGAGGAGAGGGAGGAGGAGAGGGAGGTGAAGAGGGAGGAGAGCTTGCCATGGGAACCCCCAAAGGTCCTGTATACTGTGTCTGCAGGCGACCAGACATCAACTGTTTCATGATGTAATAAACCTCATTAATCTATCGATAAATAATATAATATTTATGGACAAATACAACTGTCAACACTAACCTGTCTGTCTGTCTGTCTGTCAGAGGGTGTGACAGCTGTACTGAGTGGTTTCATGGAAATTGTATTGGAGTTTCAGAAAAAGCAGCTAAAGCCATCAGAGTCTGGTACTGTCCGTCCTGCAGAGGTCAGTGTCCTATAATATCTAAAATCATGTCTAAAACTGTTAATATGGAAAAATATCAAGTGTAGTCTGGTGATAATCTGAATATTCTTCTCATCATTAAATCTCATGTTCAGACTCAAAGCAGCAGTGAATGAATCTATTGACAAGTGCTGTATGTGTATCACAGCTTGATATATCTTCTTCCTCTTCTTCTTCTTGTTATTATTATTATTATTATTATTAATAATAAAACCCATCAGTGAGCCTCGCTGTGTCACTGGGTCACATGTTCCTTCATCACCAAGAACACACACACTGCAGTTTATCTTGAATCAGTCCCACACACACCGTCCTGCTGCCCCAAACACTCAGTAGAGCACCACATGTGGATTCATCCGCCACTGAAAATAGTCCCCAACAAATGCACTGACTGAACTCACACTAGACCAATTATGCGACGGCGGATGTTATTGTCGTGGGTCTGTCGTGGTCGCTTTAAATGTTGCTGCTGCAAGAAATTGTGGGACAGCATTATGTCCTTTCCTTTGGTAAAGGATGGTCCAGTGTACCCTAGTAGTGTAGTAGTGACAGGAAGCACTGAAGCACCTTTCAACCAGCTCTTATCACGGCTGCCACTGAGATACTTCCATTTCACTCCGTTAGGAAGCTTCCAAAGCTAAAAAGACTATTCGATCGCAGCCTGAAAATGAGATTTGTTGACAATAAGAAAAATATTGAAGGACACCAGACTGATCCTCTTAAATAAATCCCAATAAAACTGCCTGGACGTTTCAATATGGAGAAGCCGCTGATACTTCTCTAGTGGAACCAAAGAAACCAGAGACACCTTAACAACCCCTAATGATGTTAGCTGTCTGTTAGCTGCGTGTTATCTGTGTGCTATCTGTGTGTTAGCTGGCTGTTAGCCATCTGTTAGCCGTGTGTTAGCTGTGTGTTAGCTGGCTGTTAGCTGGCTGTTAGCTGTGTGTTGTGTCCTCTGCAGACAAAGACTCGTCTCTGGAGATTAAATTCCGTCCGAAGAAGACCAAGGAGAAGGAGGAGAAAGAGCCAGAGAGGGAGGACAAACCTGACGGAGACGGGAGCTCCACCCCCCAGCCCAAGACTGACAGGAGGCGGGGCTCACAGGTAACCTGGCAACTAGACTGACAAGAGTTGGGGCTCCTTTTGTATAACATACATATAACATACTTGTCTAATATTTGTCTGATATTTGTCTGATATTTGTCAGATATTTGTCAGATACTTGTCTGATATTTGTCTGATACTTGTCTGATATTTGTCTGATATTTGTCAGATATTTGTCAGATACTTGTCTGATACTTGTCTGATATTTGTCGGATATTTGTCGGATATTTGTCAGATATTTGTCGGATATTTGTCAGATACTTGTCTGATATTTGTCGGATATTTGTCAGATATTTGTCAGATACTTGTATTTGTGTTCCTGTGTCAGATCAAGCGTTCAGCCAGGATGTGTGGAGAGTGTGACGCCTGTCTGAGGACGGAGGACTGTGCTCAGTGTGACTTCTGTAAAGACATGAAGAAGTTCGGAGGTCCAAACAAAATCCGGCAGAAGTGTCGACTGAGGCAGTGTGAGGTCCGAGCCCGGGTGAGTCTCTGTCACAGGTTTTGTGTAGCTCGTAGATTTCAGGGACGACAGTTGTGTCGTATTAGACGATGTGAGGGTCCATCAGACTGTAGTGTAGAGAGATGTTTTTTCAGTGCAATTCAGTGGCCACTTTATTAGGAACACCTGTACAGTCTAATATGTTTCCTATAATGTTCAGTTATTGATGATGCTGTCATAGAGGAGTTCAGTTGTATGTATTAGTATGGAGGTCGCAGTCAGGCGTAGCTCCTCATGTATGTGAATAGGGAGGACAAAAAAATAGAAACACCTCTCAGTATAGTGTAGTCTAGTACAACAGTACTTTTAACTATCACCTCCATAACAAACATATTGAATTTAATTTACACATTTCTGTCAACGTTATAAACTTCATAAAGATATGGCGGAGCAGTTCTACAGGTGAACCTAAGGAAGTGGACACAGAGTGTATCATATAAGATGTTATATGATCATAATAATGAGCTAAATTCTCCACAGATGTTAAATATGACTATATAATGATGATAATAATGATATTTTGATCTTTGAGCAGAAGATGCTTCGGGTCAAAGACGAGGAGATGAGTCGGAGCGGTGGCAGGGGGCGGGGCCTCCAGAGGAAAGGGTTGGGGCATGAGACAGAGGAGGAGGAGGAGGAGGAGGAGGAGGAGGAAGAAGAGGGGGTGTTCAGTGAGAGCGAGCTGGAGCTGTATGAGCAATACAAAGCTGCTGGATACAGAGACCTGGTTGGTGTGCGAGTGAGTGTTTCTGACCAATCAGCTGCCAGAACAGGCACTTCCTGTGGTGTGATGTGTCTTCCTGTTGCAGGTGTGGCACAGCGAGGATGAAGACGCTCAGTCGGACTCTCTGAGGAAGAAGGCGGTTAAAGTGAAACACGTCAAGAGACGAGAGAAGAAGACGGAGAAGAAGGTGAGGACGGTGTCAACTGGAACACTGATGATGTCACTGATGATGTCACTAACACACCTGTCCTCCCCTGTAGAGGTCTGTCTCTGCTCCTAAAGAGGAGGTGAAGCCTCGTCGTCACAAAGCGAAGCAACGTCACAGGGAGCGTGTGCGGCACAGCGAGCGAGGAGGAGAGGGCGGGGCTAAGGAGTTGGGCGGGGCTCTGAGACAGTGTCTGGGTCCAGGATGTGTCCAACCGGCAAGGATCAACTCCAAGTACTGCTCCGAGGACTGCGGCATGAAGCTCGCCGCCAAGTGAGTCCGATCACACAGTACAACTACAACAAAGTCCACAACAGAGTCCACAACAGAGTCCAGAAAAGAGTCCAGAAAATAGTCCACAACGAAGTCCACAACAGAGCCCACAACAAAGTCCAGAAAAGAGTCCACAACAAAGTCTATAACAAAGTCCACAACAAAGTCCACAACAGAGTCCACAACAGAGTCCACAACAGAGTCCATAACAGTGTCCATAACGGAGTCCACAATAGAGTCCACAACAAATTACACAACAGAGTCCATAACAGTGTCCGTAACGGAGTCCAGAACAAAGTCCAGAACAAAGTCCATAACAGAATCCATAACAGAATCCACAACAAAGTCCACAACAGAATCCATAACAGAGTCCACAACAAAGTCCCCAACAGAATCCATAACAGAGTCCACAACAAATTACACAACAGAGTCCATAACAGAGTCCATAACAGAGTCCACAACAAATTACACAACAGAGTCCACAACAAAGTCCACAACAGAGTCCATAACAGAGTCCACAACAAAGTCCATAACAGAATCCATAACAGAGTCCACAACAAATTACACAACAGAGTCCACAACTAAGTCCACAACAGAATCCATAACAGAGTCCACAACAAATTACACAACAGAGTCCAGAGTTTCTGGATTGATGTCTCTGTCTGTGTCTCTTTGTGTCTCTCTGTTTTTCTGTCTGTCTGTCTGTCTGTCTGTCTGTCTGTCTGTCCCTGTCCTCCAGTCGTATTTATGAGATCCTTCCTCAGAGGATCCAGCAGTGGCAGCAGAGTCCGTGCGTTGCAGAGGAGATGGGGCGGAGACAGCTGGAGCGAATCAGGAAGGAGCAGCAGGCGGCGAGGCTACGCCTCACGCTGATGGAGAAACGTTTCCACGAGCTCGAAGGCATCATCGCCAACGCCAAACAACAGCAGGTCCAACAGCATGAGGAGGTACGAGACAGGGGGACGGAGGGACAGACAGCTTTTAGTTTCATCTGTTAGTTGTTATCTAATATCTGTCTCTCTCCCTGTCTGTCTGTCTATCTGTCTATCTTCCTGTCTCTCTCTCTGTCTCTCTCTCTCCCTGTCTGTCTTTTTCTCTCTCTTTCTCTCTCCTTGTCTGTCTCTCTCTCTGTCTGTCTGTCTATCTTCCTGTATCTCTCCCTGTCTTTCTCTCTGTCTGTCTGTCTGTCGGTCTGTCTCTCTCCCTGTCTGTTTCTCTTTCTCTCCCTGTCTGTCTGTCTGTCTTTCTTCCTGTCTCTCTCCCTGTCTATCTCCCTGTCTGTCTTTTTCTCTCTCTTTCTCTCTACTTGTCTGTCTCTCTCTCTGTCTGTCTGTCTATCTTCCTGTCTCTCTCCCTGTCTGTCTCACTCCCTGTCTTTCTCTCTGTCTGTGTGTCTGTTGGTCTGTCTCTCTCCCTGTCTGTTTCTCTCTCTCTCCCTGTCTGTCTGTCTGTCTTTCTTCCTGTCTCTCTCCCTGTCTATCTCCCCCTCTCTCTCTCCCTGTCTGTCTGTCTGTCTGTCTGTCTCTCTCCCTGGCTGTCTCTCTCCTTGTCTGTCTGTCTTCCTGTCTCCCTCCCTGTCTGTCTCTCCAGGTGACTGAGGGTGACGGCGATGACACAGACCTGCAGATCTTCTGTGTATCCTGCAGTCATCCTGTCAACCCGAAGGTGGCGCTGAGACACATGGAGAGATGCTATGCTAAGGTCAGTTTACACTCTCAGAGGTCAGATCACTTAATACGTGCTGATTTTGTGATTGTGGCTATTATTGATTGTTAATGTAGATCTTTAGATCCATTCAACAGTTATTTTAGTTTAATATTCAGTCAGTCTGTGATTCTATTGGACCAGAACAGAAGAGGCCCGAGACCAGAGCCTTGGGGAACTCCACGTGTCAGATGCAGCACAGACATCCCATAATAATGAAGCAAAAACAGCTGTCTGTGTTATAATTATAGTTGTGGTCAGAATAGTTTCTGTCTGACTCTCTCCTTTGTTCACCAGAGCGACACTTAACTGACTTTAAACACATTTCAACGAAACAAAGCACCAAAAATGATTCTGTTCACTCTTATCTGTAACTCATCCCAACTGTCTCTCTCTCTGTCTTTGACAGTATGAGAGTCAGACATCGTTTGGTTCCATGTACCCAACACGTATAGAGGGGTAAGACACCTGTATATCCGTCTGTCTGTTGTTTCCAGAGTTAGACCTGTCTGTCTCTCATGTGTCTGTCTTTGTTTCAGAGCGACCCGGTTGTTCTGTGATGTTTATAACCCTCAGAGTAAGACGTACTGTAAGCGGCTGCAGGTTCTGTGTCCTGAACACTCCAGAGATCCAAAGGTTCGTCTACTTTTATACACAGGAACATCTGATCAGCGATCAGTTACATATTACTAAATCTGCTGTTTATATTTTTTATTATTTTATTTATATTATATTCTGAACATGTTCCACCAGAGTCCGGAACTCCACTTCCTAATGAGGAGACGAAGAATCAGGGCAGAATGTTACTGTTTCTGCAGAAACAACATAACACCATCAGTGAGACAGGTGCCCATCAGACAGACAGGTGACCATCAGTAAGACAGGTGACCATCAGTAAGACAGGTGCCCATCAGACAGACAGGTGACCATCAGTAAGACAGGTGCCCATCAGTGAGACAGGTGACCATCAGACAGACAGGTGACCATCAGTAAGACAGGTGCCCATCAGTGAGACAGGTGCCCATCAGTAAGACAGGTGCCCATCAGTGAGACAGGTGCCCATCAGACAGACAGGTGACCATCAGTGAGACAGGTGACCATCAGACAGACAGGTGACCATCAGTAAGACAGGTGCCCATCAGTGAGACAGGTGACCATCAGTAAGACAGGTGCCCATCAGTGAGACAGGTGCCCATCAGACAGACAGGTGACCATCGGTAAGACAGGTGCCCATCAGTGAGACAGGTGACCATCAGTGAGACAGGTGCCCATCAGTGAGACAGGTGCCAATCAGACAGACAGGTGACCATCAGTAAGACAGGTGCCCATCAGTGAGACAGGTGACCATCAGACAGACAGGTGCCCATCAGTGAGACAGGTGACCATCAGTAAGACAGGTGACCATCAGTGAGACAGGTGCCCATCAGTGAGACAGGTGACCATCAGTAAGACAGGTGCCCATCAGTAAGACAGGTGCCCATCAGTGAGACAGGTGCCCATCAGACAGACAGGTGACCATCAGTAAGACAGGTGCCCATCCTTGTCTCTCTGACTCTCTCCCTCCCTGTCTCTCTGTCTCTCTCCCTCCCTGTCTCTCTCCCTCTCTCTCTCTCCCTCCATGTCTCTTTGTCTCTCTCCCTCCCTGTCTCTCTGTCTCTCTCTCTCCCTCCCTGTCTCTCTCCCTCCCCCCTGTCTCCCTGTCTCTCTCTCTCTCCCTCCCTGTCTCTCTCCCTCCCCCCCTGTCTCTCTCTCTCTCCATCCCTGTCTCTCTGTCTCCCTCCCTGTCTCTCTCTCTCTCTCTCTCCCTCCCTGTCTCTCTCCCTCCCCCCCTGTCTCCCTGTTTCTCTCTCTCTCCCTCCTTGTCTCCATGTCTCCCTTCCTCCCTGTCTCTCTCTCTCCCTCCCTGTTTCTCTGTCTCTCTCTCTCCCTCCTTGTCTCTCTCTCTCTCCCTCCTTGTTTCTCTCTCTCTCCCTCCCTGTCTCTCTCCCTCCCTGTCTCTCTCCTCCCTGTCTCTCTCTCTCCCTCCTTGTCTCTCTGTCTCTCTCTCTCCCTCCCTGTTTCTCTCTCTCTCCCTCCTTGTTTCTCTGTCTCTCTCTCTCCCTCCCTGTTTCTCTCTCTCTCCCTCCTTGTCTCTCTGTCTCTCTCTCTCCCTCCCTGTTTCTCTCTCTCTCTCCCTCCCTGTCTCTGTCTCTCTCTCTCCCTCCTTGTTTCTCTGTCTCTCTCTCTCCCTCCCTGTCTCTCTCCCTCCCCCCTGTCTCCCTGTCTCTCTCTCTCTCCCTCCCTGTCTCTCTCCCTCCCCCCCTGTCTCTCTCTCTCTCCATCCCTGTCTCTCTGTCTCCCTCCCTGTCTCTCTCTCTCTCTCTCTCTCTCTCTCTCTCCCTCCCTGTCTCTCTCCCTCCCCCCCTGTCTCCCTGTTTCTCTCTCTCTCCCTCCTTGTCTCCATGTCTCCCTTCCTCCCTGTCTCTCTCTCTCCCTCCTTGTCTCTCTGTCTCTCTCTCTCCCTCCTTGTCTCTCTGTCTCTCTCTCTCCCTCCTTGTTTCTCTCTCTCTCCCTCCCTGTCTCTCTCCCTCCCTGTCTCTCTCCTCCCTGTCTCTCTCTCTCCCTCCCTGTCTCTCTGTCTCCCTCCCTCCCTCCCTCCCTGTCAGGTACCAGCAGACGAGGTGTGTGGTTGTCCTCTGGTGAGAGACGTCTTTGAGCCGACAGGAGAGTTTTGTCGAGTGTCTAAGAGGAAGTGTAACAAACATTACTGCTGGGAGAAGCTCCGGCGCGCTGAGGTGGACCTGGAGAGAGTCCGAGTGGTAACAGCTGTCAACAAACCTTTATTAACATCACAGCCACGACTGGAGAGCAGGACATAACCCTCTGTCTCTGCCTGTCTCTCTCTCTCCGCCCGTCTGTCTGTCTTCTGTCAGTGGTATAAGCTGGACGAGCTGTTTGAACAGGAGAGGAATCTGAGGACGGCGATGACGAATCGAGCCGGTTTATTGGCTCTGATGCTGCACCAGACCATCCAACACGACCCAATCACAACCGACCTGCGCTCTGCCAAGGACAGGTAGACAGGTAGACAGACACACATCTAGAGGGTATAGAGAGAAATAGACAGGTAGAGATCGATGGATTTAAATATTTCAGTCTTGAGATCGCAAAGCAACAGAATGCATTGTGGGAAGCAGAGGCAGCGTACACAGAAACAAACATGGACACCTCATCCCATAACTACAAGAAAAGATCTCATAGTTATGTGTTTAATCGTAATTAGGAGATAAAGAAGAGATCTTTTTTGAAGTAATGAGATACTGTTTTCTTTTTTATGTGAATCTGTCTGCAGCTCATTGGTCAGTCTGACGTAAACACAGTATTTCTATCAACACGTGGGTTCTCATCAGGAGCCCAACAGTATTAACTGAATACAGAAACAAGCAGTTAGTACTACACTACCCATGATTCCACTAATCAGAGATGTTACTGTTGCTATGGGGACACATGGATAAAACACTACAGTCTTATGAATGTCAACAGAATCACAAGTGTTTCACATTTGATATAAATCAATAAGGCGTTCACATGAAAACATGCAGACAAAATGTGTCATGATGCAATAAATGAAATAAAACAGCTCATTATAAATATAACATCTTTTCACAATAAGAGCCTTTTGCTGGTGGTCTTTATTTCATTCTGGAGATATGGAGATGAGTACTTTATTAATCCTAATGTCACACATTAATCATAAAACAAAAATATAAACTACTACAATCTTATAGCTTCGTTAAAGTGGAGCCTTTTTTATTTCACATCACTGTTTCCATCATGTCATTTTTCATCATAAAGTCTTTGGTTTCAGTGAACGAACAGCCAATCACATCACTCTAAACACTAAACCTGCTGCAATCAGCTGAAAATGAGCTGAACTAAACTCTTTTATTGTGAGCTGATTTCTTCAACATTTATCACATTATTCACATTTTCTTGGTATAAAATCTACATTTTGTCTGTATTTATTCATCTGGTTATTAGTTTATTGAATATTGAACAGTTCATACAGCTAAAACTTTAATATGTTCGGTTTTTATTGCACTTAGTTTTTTATCCTTATTGTCCTTTTATCTCATTATTTTATATCTCAGTGTTCTGCTACACTTGTTTTTATATTTTGTATTATATTTTGTTCATGTTGTTGTTGTATTCAAACTGATGTTTCATTAAAAATGCTTTATTAAACATTTTAAACAGATTGTCTGTTGTAATGGTGTGGAGATTAAATAATATTTTTTTTATGTGGAGCTGCAGACATTAAAACCAAACAGTACGTCTTCATAAATCCAGGAAATATTAACAGCAATATCACAACAAACATATGTACAATAACAGTATAAGAACAGCTGGAAAACAAGTTTATGATTTACAGAGAATGTTTTGTTGGAGGAGTTTGATCTCTGTATTTGTTTGTAATGAAACATCTTGAAGACCAGGTCCAAAGTGATCCAGTCTCCTCTTCAGGTCTCATATCTGACGTGATAATCCAGTCCAAACCTCTTCAACACGTTTTACTGGATACAACTGCTGTCAAATCCAAGAAGGAACCTCTCTCACTTTATTACTAACAATCATTACAAATATATATCCTATATTTTACATTTTATATAATAATAATACATTAAGTTTTAATAATAATTTCCTTTAGGATTACAGATAGATTTACATTGATAAGCAGAATGTATAAGTAATTATATAATCATAATATTGTATTTTATTGGCATTAAGAAGTTCAACACAACATCTTTATCAAATCTTGTTTTGTTGTTTTTGCAGGATATTTGTTCTGTATTGAATGTTGATCCAGATTCACACTGAAGGCTGCAGCAGCAGATATCAGATCCGGGGGGGCAGGTGGAGCCAGACCGGGTCTAACAGTAGAAATGTTGACTGTTAAATCGAGGATCTAAGTTTGGGAACACTGCTGGTTCTTCTGAGTCCCAGCTCTGGTAGCAGTGCAGAGGGAAGGGTCCAGTGTCAGAGCTTAATACAGCAAAGAACTGAGACTGGCTCCTGGACCGGCACCATCATGGGTAGTACTGGTCAGAACCACAGACTGTGACGCCCCTAGACTTCATATACAGTCTACTGTATTGTGGTCAGCACACAGTTGATCATCGGTTAGCGCCGGCGCCCTGCAGGGTGACGTCACATGCGTGCGACAGTCGTGGTGTTCAGTTGGCGCCCAGTAGCTCGGAGAGGAGCAGAAAAAGAGAAACAGGAAGCTGCTGTAAGTCCGAACTTCTGATTCATGTCCCACTGCAAGCTAACAGAGAGGCTAACGGGATAACTCCACAGCCAGAGGCTGCTTCTGCTCCGGGTCCTGGTCCTAGTCCTGACCTGGTGGTCCTGGTCCTGGTCCGGGCCAGGCTGTTTGGACAGCTGTCAGTCACCTGTTTTCGGTTAGTTCCCGTGTTTCTCGTCCGTTTGTGTTAAACAGCTATAACGTTATAATATATAGTTCAGGCTGGAAACATCGCGATAACAAATACTGTCAAATACTCGCTGACGCACTGCAGGATCCTTCTGATCAGAGGGTTCGATTATTGATTATTGATTATTGACGCTGCTGCAGGTAAGTACAGTTCATCATTCAGAGAGTCCAGAGACCCGGATCAGAAACAGTACGAGAGAGTCAGTTTAGTTTCCAGCAGTATGTTTATTGATAACATGTCCAACTGTTGAACCAGGTCTTCCTTACGTGCCAGACAAAAACGGAACATAAACAATGATAATAAATAGACCCCGTGTCTCTGACATGAAAGACATGAAGACATGAAACAGCTGCAGGAAGTACTCGGATCCTTTACTGCAGCAAAAGTACGAATACCACACAGTACAAATACTCTGTTCCAGTAACAGTCTGTGAGTATAATCAGTCAGATGTCCTTAAAGTACTCCAGCAGTCAGATGTCCCCTGTGTCTGTCCTCCTGTGTCTGTCCTCCTGTGTCTGTCCTCCTGTGACTGTCCTCCTGTGACTGTCTTCCTGTTATAGATTCTGTCATTAGAGGATTATTCCTCATCATTAATGTGAAGCAGGATGTTACTGTTGGAGTTGAGGTGGAGCTCATTCTGAACTATCAGCTAATGATTATTAGTTCGCTGTGGATGAATCAGCTGATTATTTTCTCCATTAATCGATCGATCGTTTGGTCACATTGACTCAGAGCCCAAAGTGACGCCTTCACAAAGCTCCATGTTATTAACAAGACATTACAATTATTAACAGCATTCAGAGGGAAAGCAGCACATCTGCATCTGAACAGCTGGAACCAGGAAATGGTTTCACACCATCAGTTCACTTCCTGTCAGTCCACTGATCCATTAATGGACTGATCGATTCAGCTGGACTTAATGATAAACTGGTTAATAACAAAACATCAGATTTAATAAACTCTTCATGTTTTCATCTGTAAAGTCACTGACGTGTCAGATAAATGGAGTGAAGTGAAAAGGACAATATTTCCTCTGAGATGTGGAAGAGGAGGAGTAGCAGAAAATGGAAATACTCAAGTAAAGTACAAGTACCTCAAAGTTGTACTTAAGTACAGTACTTGAGTAAATGTACTAAGAACCTCTTCCTGCCTCTCATGCCACTTTCTCTTCATACTGTGTTAAAGGACTCCAGATGATGGAAGACTCTGGACCAGGTCTCTTCTGTCTCAGTAAACTGAAGATTTGTTCGAACACATAAATGACTCATCAGTTGGTTCAAACAACAATCAGCAAACTGATCACTGATCAGCTCTTGAGTGTTGCTGCTGTTCACTCTGTTGGATCATGTTGTTTCATTCAGGTGGATCAGAGATGCAGTCTGGATCAGATCCTCCAGGATCTGGACTGAAGTCAGTCAGAAGATCTCCTCGTCTGTCTCCTCAGGTTGGTCAGCTGACATACACACACACACACACACACACACACACACACACACACACACACGTTGACAAAGTTCAAACTCCACTCAGATCAGTTTTACAACGAGTGAAACGTTTCAATATCTGCAGGAAACAGATTTATATATAATATAATATGATATATATATATTATACATCTAAATAACTTCTACAGTGTGTTTTTGTTCTGTGAGATCATTTGTGAACAAAAACATCCAGAACTCTAATTATTATTCAGAATCAGAATCAGAATCAGAAACTGTTTATTGCCAAGTAACATACATTACAAGGAATTTGCTGTGGTCTGAAGGTGCTATTGTTTTGATAACAAATAAGTAGAATATAAAAGCTAAAATAAGAATAAGAATAAGAATAAAAATAAAAATAAGATAAGATAAATAACAAACAGTGCAGTGACCAGAATAAAGTAAAGTGTCCAGATAAAGTGTCCAGTAGGGGGGTGAGTGCGTTAATGTAACTTAGTGGGGACAGGGGTGATGTACGTTAATATAACGTATAGCTTGTGTTTGTGTTCTGGGGTGGGGGGGGGGGGGGGGGGGTCAGTGAGAGTTTGTCAGGTTGACTGCAGAGTGGAAGAAATTGTTTTTGTGGCGGGAGGTTTTGGTCCTGATGGACCGCAGCCTCCTGCCAGAGGGGAGGGGGTCGAACAGATGGTGTCCGGGGTGGGAGGGGTCGGCAGCGATCTTCCCTGCTCTCCTCAGGGTCCTGGAGGAGTACAGGTCCTGAAGAGATGGGAGGTTGCAGCCGATCACCCTCTCTGCAGAGCATTGATTCTGCAGCTGTCAATCATCTGCCTGAGGTGGAGTCTGACCTCAGGTCCACTTGACTCACTTCACGTCATGGTTTAGTAGATGAGTGTTTGAGTGAAGTCAGTCTGAAACAGGAGTCAGCAACTCGTCCTCTCCTCTGTCCTCCTGTCTTCTCTGGCCTTTTGACTTTTCTTCTTCTGTTTCTTTATTTCAGGTTTGTCTGAACGTTGTTCTTTGAGACTCAGCAGCTTCATCAGAGTTGAAACGTTCCCGTTTTTGTTTTCAGTGCAACAGCAGCAGGATAGCAAAGGAGGAAAGGAAAGGAGGAAGCAGTCTGCAGGAGGCGAAGAGGAGAGGAAGGATGGAGAGGAGCAGGGAGGAAGAGGAGGAGCTGAACGACAGACTGCAGATGCTGGTGAGACTCTGAACAAATATATACCAATCCACACTATTACCATCTAAGATGTCCATTTAGTGCATTATAAACCAACAGGAGTATTTGAAAGTCAATTCAACAGGAAGCCAATGTAAAGATCTAAGAACTGGACTGATGTGGTCTCTCCTGGTCTTAGTGAGGAGTCTGAACCAGGTGCAGCTGTCTGATCTGAGACCTGTACAGACTGAAGATAAGTCTTGATTAATTCTTCAGGTGACAGTATTCATGTGGATGTTAAAGTTCAGGTCCGAGTCCAGGACTACACCCAGATCTCTGGTCTGGTTTGTGGTCTTCAACGTTAGAGACTGAAGCTGAGCTGTTTAACTGGAGGACATTTTGTCTGATCCAGTCACTGATTTATTCAGTGCTTCTATGGGAGCGTCTGTAGGATCAGAGGGAGCAGGGAGCTGAGGTGGTGGAACACGTTCAAAGCATAGACTGCACATAAATAATGGACCACGTGACCGCTCCCTAAAAGTGAAGCCAAAACATCTTGATCGCCACCTGGTGGCTGGCTGCAGTGTAGGTCATAAGCCCCGCCACCTGATGCAGATGGGACGAACTGACAAGTCAAAGTACACATCAAATACCAAATACATTTTCCCCAAAGATGGTTTCTGTCATTTCAGGTAGTTCTTCTCAGCTGATGTTTGTTCAAGTGTTTGTTTTTCTGATCAGTTTGGTTTAATTAGTTATTTGATGCTATAAAAACAGGGTGAAACGTCATGATTGACAGCTGTCGGCCATCTTTACATACAGTCTGTGGTGGAGACGCGTCAGCCATCTTTACATACAGTCTGTGGTGGAGACGCATCGGAGATCTTTATATACAGTCTGCGGTGGAGACGCGTCAGCCATCTTTATATACAGTCTGTGGTGGAGACGTGTCGGACATCTTTACATACAGTCTGTGGTGGAGACGTGTCGGACATCTTTACATACAGTCTGTGGTGGAGACGCGTCAGCCATCTTTATATACAGTCTGTGGTGGAGACGTGTCGGACATCTTTATATACAGTCTGTGGTGGAGACGCGTCGGACATCTTCATATACACTCTGAGGTGGAGACGTGTCGGACATCTTTATATACAGTCTACGGCTCAAACGGAGGATTTATGTCTGGACTCATTGATGTCCTGGTTTAGGACGTTACAGATGAAAAGTTGAACACCATCATATTGTTAGCTTACTGTACGTTCACAAACCCACCAGACTCCACCAGACACAAGTACTGAACCTCAACATCACCGACAGATGCAGCACCAACACCATGACGGCTTAGTGTGCTCGCTAGCTTGACCAGGAACAGGAACTGTGAAGCTGCCGGTTTGACTCTGGATCTTTGTTGTGTGTGTGTGTGTGTGTGTGTGTGTGTGTGTTCAGGATCTGTCCAGCAGATCAGCAGCCAGTGGAACAGGTCTGGTTTACTCTGAGATCTTCACTCACCATAAGAACCTGCAGGACTCCAGGTAACCTGCCCACCTGTGTCCTCAGTCAACTTGACTCAGCATATGAATATAAAACAAACACTTGGACTTGTCTTGTTCAGTGAAACGTTCTTACAGAGTGACAGTTACTATGCTGCTGTTGTTGTTGTTCAGTCATCCAGAGAGTCCAGACAGAGTGACGTCCATCATGAAGGAGCTGGAGAGACAAGAGCTGCTGTCTCACTGCATCAGAGTGGCGGTCTGTCTGTCTCTGTCTGTCTGTCTGTCTCTGTCTGTCTGTCTCTCTCTGCTTTAAGTCTAAAGATGTGAAGGCTTTGGATCATTGAGCTGGTTCAGTCACACAGACACACATTTCACCTGTAGACCACGACCCTGAACACGTTTTCTATCAGTGTAATGAGAAAACGTTTTCTTCAACTGAAGCACGATTAAACTTCTCGTGGTTGTGTTTTGGTTAATGTTCACAGTCTTGTTAAATATTGAAAAAGGCAAAAGTGACTTGCAGGACAAGACTAGTGTTTACTTTACTAACGTTTAACAGAAAGCAGAAGTTTTCACAAACCGCTCAACAGTTTCTGTTCCACACGGCAGATTTCTGGTTTAAAGTGGGCGGGGCTCAGCTGGAACAAGGTGATGTCACATTTGTCTGAGCACAAATCAGGATTCAGAAACATCTGATGTTAAACAGAAATACTTTGTTTAACCTTCTACTACAGTCCTGCTTCGTCCTCGTACACCATGTAATGTACATATAACACTAAACAATGTGTGTGTGTGTGTATAACTGGTGTATATATATATATATATATATATATATATGTATATGTGTGTGTGTGTGTACTGATGTCAGTGGTCCGTCTGTGTTTCAGCCCAGAGAAGCTACAGAAGAAGAGCTGCTGCTTGCTCACATGTGAGTCTCACTTCATGTATCTGCAGGGTGGACACAATAACAGGAACACATGTCTATTTATAGAACATTTAAATCCAACATGAAGACAATTCAACACAATCAATAACTGATCGGGACTGATCAGGAACAGGAAATGATCCAGGACCAGTGTCATTACATACTCTGATGTACTCTGCAGTACTTTGCAGTACTCTGCAGTACTCTAACTGCCTGTCCTTTGTGTGTTTGTAGGAAACAGTATGTGGATTTGATGAAGTCGACTCAGACAATGACAGAAAGTGAACTACAGACTCTGTCTGAGAAATATGACTCCGTTTACCTTCATCCTGTAAGAACACACACACACACACACACACACACACACACACACACACACACACAGAAAATGAAAATAACAAAATAAAATACATGTTGCTTTTTAATCAGCAGTGATTAATAACATTAACACAACAAAAATATTTGAATCAGTTATTATATTTATTAGACTTTCAAACACTGAAACATCTGTGCGTGTGTGTGTCAGGAGTCCTTCCATGTGTGTGTGTCGGCGGTGGGTTCAGTCCTCCAGCTCGTCGATCAGGTCTTGACCTCTGAACTCAGGAACGGATTCGCTGTCATCAGGTAACAACTACAGCTTCTTATGCTGCGTTCAGGTGCTCCTCGTCAGCTCGTCAAGTCAAACATTCACCAGTTTACCAGCAGGAAGTTTAACTGGGACCAGTTCCATGATCCCTGAGTCCCTGATAATTCAAAGCCATCACTTCCTGCTACTCTTCACATTAAAAGCTGAAATCAGCTGAACTGATAATGAAACATAACGAGTTCAAACAGATAAATCACATGTCTGTCTGTCTGTCTGTCTGCCTGTCTGTCTTTCAGACCTCCAGGTCATCACGCTCAGTCTAACGAGTCGAACGGTTTCTGTATTTTCAACAACGTGGCGATCGCAGCGCGATACGCTCGGACCAGACACTCAGTCAGCAGGTAGGTGTGTGTGTGAGTATAAAGACGAGCCATTTAAGTTCTATCTATAAACACGTCTTCTGATCTGAACTTTATTAATGTAGATTACTTTAATAATCAGTCTGATTGATACTCTGCTCTGATTGGCTTATGGCCACTCTGACTCTGATTATTAATCTGTGCTAAAAAATGACACAATGTTAATGCTATCGAACCCAGACTGCTTTTATTCTGAAGGTCAGAGGTTCGCACCAGAAGTCTTATTGTTGAAACTGCTTTATCAATGTAATGACTGTGTGTGTGTGTCAGGGTGTTGATAGTGGACTGGGATGTTCATCATGGTCAGGGAATCCAGTACCTGTTCCAGGAAGACCCCAGGTACTGTCCTGATCCTCCTTCATTGTTACAAACTCTGTTTTCTTCACAAAGAAACAAAGAATTAAACTGTGTGTGTGTGTGTTCGTGTCAGTGTCCTGTACTTCAGCGTCCACAGGTATGAGGCGGGGTCTTTCTGGCCTCACCTCCCAGAGTCTGACAGTCAGTTTGTGGGCAGCGGACGAGCTGAAGGCCGAACCATCAACCTGCCCTGGAACAAGGTGCCTCCTCTCATGGTTCATGTAATGCTGCGCGTTCAGGGTCCAGTTCAGTCTGCTTTAATAAACTCTCTGTGCTGTGGACATGCTTGGTATCAGGACTGACCTGAGACTGTCCCCCTACCTACCTCAGAACAAAGCCAGGTCACTGTGTGTCTGTGCTGGTCATGTGTGGACGTGGGTCCAGGTGGGCCTGTTTTTTAATGTTCTCTACATCGGAGGGACCAGCAAGCTAGCAAAGGTCTTCAGGGTTAGACCAGACCAGAGTCCACTGCTGTTTGTTGAACACCAGAGCAGCTAACAGACAGTAAACTTCTTTTCAAGTTTGAACACAGCCAGTGCTTTAAAGACTTGCCAAAGTAAGAGTCTGTTTTCTGTTGGAGAGAGGAAGCTGCAGCATCACATTATACTGCGTTAAACTGCTGTCTCGTCTGCTCGGATGACGAAGGCTTCGTTGTTTTTTCCGTCTGTTAGTTGAAAGTGAAATTCAGCAAAGAGAGAGACAGGAAGTGACCCTTTAACTGTTGTCACCACTGGAGGTCTGTCTTCCTCCTGGACTCATCGCTCTGTTTTCTGTCTTCAGACGGGGATGACAGACGCTGATTACATCGCAGCTTTTCAACAACTGCTGCTACCTGTAGCCCACGAGGTAACACACACACACACACACACACAAACACACACAGGAAACATCTCACTGTGATAAACAAAGATTCTTTATGTATTTGAGATCTGTGTGTTTTCAGTTTCAGCCTCAGCTGGTTCTGGTCTCTGCTGGATTTGATGCTGCAGTTGGAGATCAGAAGGTAAGACCTCCACAGACCTGAGATCAGTGACAGGAAGTATTTCTTTACTGTGTCGTCTCTAATCTAACTGTGTGTGTGTGTGTGTGTGTGTGTGTGTGTGTGTGTGTGTGTGTGTGTGTGTGTGTGTGTGTGTGTGTGTGTTCAGGGGGAGATGTGTGTGAGTCCTCAGTGTTTCCACGTTCTGACTCACATGTTGATGACTTTGGCAGAAGGTCGACTCGTTCTCGCTCTCGAGGTAAAACATCAGCAGCAGAAATCACGACTCATGAAAACATGTTTATAATTAATGATGGCGATCCATGTGGGTTTCCCTCCACCTGCTGTAACCAAATACATTTACTCAAGTACTGTACTTCATTGTACTTTATAGCAGCTTTAGTTACTTCACAGATTACCTTCCATACTTTTACTTTGAATGCAGGACTTGCAACAGAATATTTGAACAATGTGGTATTAGTACTTTTACTTCAGTAAATCTCTATGAGCTTTGTTTGTTTGTGTCGGCTCATCTTATAAAATACTGAAACATCTCGTTTCATTATTTACACAGAAACTCCAGTTCTGTGTGATGAAAATAACTTATTAAATAATATATATATTATTATATTTCATGTTGTTGAGAGACACTGTTAACAAGTACTAAAACATAATTGTTCAGGCCCTGTATGAAATAGTCTCTGGGAGGTTTATTCGTGTATTCAATTACATTACAATACGTTTAACATACTGCATGGCATTGTAATATTTAAAATATTCCTATGATATTTCTCTGTCATCGCGACTTTAACTGCATTTAGTTTTAATTTCTCACATATGTTCAGTTGTAGGAACTCAGCAGTGAGTTTATATTACAGGTTAGATAACTCAGGACAGAAGTCTCAATATTCAAAACTCATCTTCATCAGGATCAACACACTCTGTCAGGAGGTGTGCACCAGTTCAAACTGGAGAACACCTCTGTAAAACAGCTGATCACTAAAGGTGATTTCTGATTAATGTCAGATATGTAAGCTGTGTGTGTGTGTGTGTGTGTGTGTGTGTGTGTGTGTGTGTGTGTGTGTGTGTGTGTGTGTGTGTGTGTGTGTGTGTGTGTGTGTGTGTTTGTAGGGAGGTTATAACCTGCAGTCGACAGCACAGGGCGCTGCAGCCTGTGTCAGAGCTCTGCTGGGAGGATCCTGCCCTCCTCTGACTCCGCCCACTGCTCCGTCTGACAGGTAACATGTGGAACACCTGAGTCAACTATACGCAGTACACTGGATATCGTACTGATTCGGATCTCCAATCTACCTCGCATACTGCGACCCACAATATTCTGCATGTGTCTGTAGTAGGCGGTACCGGATACAGCCACAGAGTTCATCAGTAACACTGGCTGATTAATAACCACCTGTCTGTCTCTGTCTGTCAGTGCTTTGCAGTCGATCTCTCAGACTGTCTCAGCTCTGTATCCACACTGGGCCTCCCTGCAAACACTGGGTAAGACTATAAATAAAACCTGAGCTCTACTTTGAAATGTAGACACAGTTCACCGTTCAGTACTTATATTTTGTATTGATTTTATTTGATGGGGACTTAGCACAGAGCATGAAACTGATGTGCTTTATAGCTATTGCTAATTTTCAACTCTCTTAAATGTACAGCGTAATGAAAATATACAGCTTTCAGTATCATAAAACCACAATATACTACAGATAATACACTCATCTGTACTGTGGGAGTACCTCAAGGCTCCACACTACAGCCTTTATTATTCAGTTTGTACATCAATGATGACACTGATGTTAGGAGGGATGCTAACATGAGGCTCAATACTTTACCAAATATTAATGTAAATAGTCAAAGAATGAAACATGTCGATGAAGTGAAATGCTTATTTTTGCCTAAATCTCATGTGCTGGTATGAGATGAATGTGTTTCGTAGCTGATCCCTGACAAATGTAGACATGGAACAACAAGACTATTTAACCTGCAGACATCTTATTTCCTGTAGTGAACTTCTGTGTGAGACCCTGTTCTTACCTGAACAAACAGCAGCCAATTCCAACTGTTGGTCACATAGACCAGCAGCCAATCAGCTGCAAGGAGCTGCACACAGTCCGACCACCAGCCGCAGTTACTTGACAGACTTTCTAAACTTTCTAAACTGCTTCCTGTTTCCTGTGCAGAAGGTGGCCCATTGGCTGGGGGTAGTGTCATCAGAGCAACAACCAATGAGCAGAGCACAAAGCAGAACGGCCCTGGCCCCTCTGTTGCCACGACAACAGGTCTGGTTTATGATGAGAGGATGATGGAGCACCTGAACATGTGGGACAGGTGAGTTACCTTTTAAATATGATGTGGATTAATTAGATATATATATATATATATATATCTACAAAGATAAATAAACCATTTAAATCCCACTGTGTCTCTGTAGACATCACCCCGAACAGCCTCAGAGAATCTTTAAAATCTTCTCCAAACATCAGCAGCTGGGATTGGTTGATCGTTGCCAACGGATACCAGCTCGCTTAGCAACAGAGGATGAATTGTCCAGGTGTCACAGGTACGTACATTTTTATTTTTTTTTGTTTGAATCCACTAATAACATTCAAGTGCAGGTTAACAGAGCCTGACAGATAAATCAGTATATCAGATATATATAATGTGTTGGTGGAATCAACAACACAGTTTGTCCAACAGAGAGTGCTGACAAGTTTATTGTTTTATTTGAAATGTTTATTAAGTTTATTTTATTTTATGAGTTTAGTTTAAAAAACACTTGTAGAGGTATTGTTGTAGAGCTGCAACTAACGATAGTTTTTATTACAATTAATATTCAGATTATTCTTTTCAAAATATTTCAAAATATCATCACATAAAAGCGTGATAATAAAAAAGTAATGTGTGTGTGTGTGTGTGTGTGTGTGTGTTCAGTGCACAGCACATTAAGCAGATGAAAGCCACAGCAGTGATGAAGCCCAGAGATCTGCACAAACTAGGAAACGAGTTCAACTCCATCTTCATCAACAACCAGAGCTTCCAGTCTGCTCTGCTGGCTGCTGGAGGCTGCTTCAACACTGTGGAGAGGATCCTCACAGGACAGGTAACACACACACACACACACACACACACACACGCAGCTACAGCAAGCCGCACTCAACATCCCATAATGACGAAACCAAAACAGGATTTTAGAAAACTTTGCAAATGAAGCCTTCAGTTTCCCGGCAGATCGTCCCCGGTGGCAGACAGACCTGCACAGTGACAGAGAGGCTTATAAGGAACCCGTCTAAACACTGATGGTGTCATTATTCTACCGCCGTTACAGCGTGTGCAACATTTACTTCATGATGACAAGCTGAAGAAAAAAACTTGTCTGTTGCCACTTTAATGATTTTTGAGTAAAGCTGCCAAAAGTGAATAACGTGAAGTCCATCCAATAGTTGTTCAGATATTTCAGTCTGAACCAGACTGGTGGACAGATGCTAACATGAAGCTAACACGAAGCTAACATAATACAGTATGTACATTTTAAGATGAGTGTTTCTGGCGGCCTCTGCAGGTGAGTAACGGCGTGGCGATCGTTCGTCCTCCTGGTCATCATGCAGAGGCAGATTCTCCCTGTGGTTTCTGTTTCTTCAACACGGCAGCGCTCGCCGCTCGCCATGCTCAGAAAATGTCCCATGATGCACCGCTGAGAGTCCTCATCCTGGACTGGGACGTTCACCACGGCAATGGGACGCAGCACATGTTCGAGGACGACAACAGGTGAGGAGGCGAAGTGAAGTGAATGTTACTGTGTGACGTGAAGTGAGTTGAAGTGAGTTGATGATCGTCTCTGTCTCCAGTGTCCTGTACATCTCCCTCCATCGCTATGACAACGGGATGTTCTTCCCGTCGTCAGAGGACGCCGCCCCTGACAGGGTGGGCGTGTCCAAGGGGGCGGGGTTTAATGTCAATGTAGCGTGGAGCGGAGGGCGGATGGGTGACTCCGACTACCTTGCTGCCTTTCACCGCATCGTCATGCCGATCGCCACCGAGGTAACAACACACACACTGAAACAAACATACACACAAACTCAATTGATTACACCTAACGGAGTCCTCTGATTGGTCGATCTCCTCTCTGCAGTTTAACCCTGGGCTGGTTCTGGTGTCGGCCGGGTTCGATGCGGCTCGGGGGGATCCGCTGGGTGGATATCATGTGACCCCGGAGGGATACGCCCACCTCACACACCTGCTGATGTCACTGGCCGGAGGGCGGGTCCTACTCATACTGGAGGTGAGTAGTGAAGTGATGTCATCGTACTTCCTCAGAGTCATAAAACATGAAACATGTTTACATTCAGTGTGACTTACACTTCCTGAGGATCAAAGACACAGAGAAAGACGCTGCAGAACCTGCCTGAGAATCCTCCTGTTTTTAAGTTTCCTTCAGTGTCTCAGTGATCAGTGATAGTTGTCTGTCCATCCATGAGGACACTGCAGACAGGAGCTGCTAACAGCTGATTCAGCTGCTTTAATGGGGACCATGTGACCAAATAAACAAAAACAAATGAACAAATATAGACTCAAGTTGAAGCTGACAGCTAACTCACTGACTCCACTTATACTTCTGTTTACATCCCCCAAAGCATTATGGGAACTATAGTTTTCAAAAGTACAAAACAAGACAAGAGTCAAAATCCATTAATATAAACGTTTTGTTGCATGATGCATGATTATGATCGATTATGATTATGATGATGCATATTTCTGACATTAAGAGTTCCATCAACATGGTTCTTATATTCCCGGACACTCTCCTCCATTGAGATGCAGATATTTACTCTGTTGAAAACCAGACAAAAACTATTTCTTTTATTATTACTATTTCAAATTGCTTTCAACCTTTTTTCCTATGTATATTACAACTCGCAAATTGATGGCATTTCGGAGAAGCCCAACTTATTGTGAAAATGACAGCCTGGCTAATACATGGAGTGACTCCAGGTTTCACATAACTCAACTGATCTCTCTCGTTCTCAGGGAGGTTATAACTTATCATCTATCTCTGACTCCATGGCGATGTGCACCAGCGTGTTGCTAGGAGACCCTCCTCCCTCCTTGGTGAAACCCCTCCCCCCTCCTCATCACAGCGCCGTGACAACGATCAACGAGGTCATCCAACACCACGCCCCCTACTGGAAGTCACTGAGGATACACAGTACAGGATTTCATCTATTTGATTTTATTTGTATTATATTTCTTTTGTTCCATTTTGTTTTCTTTTAATAACCTCCTGACTCTCTCAGTCTCAGAGTCTGTCCGGGCGATGGTGCCCTCCCTGAAGCATCGCGGGAAACGTAGTTCTAAAGGAAAAGGCAGGAAATCAGAGCAGAGCAGCACAGTCAGACCACCACTGCCCCCTACAGGACCGGAGGACACAACGGTAATGCTCTGTCAAAGAAAAAGTTCTGTGATTCAGAGTTTTTAGATTCATATCGGAAGGAAAAAAAATATGAAACTAGACTTTTGTGTCTCCTCCTTTGTTGTTTTCGTCCAATCAGACGATGCACAGTCTTGAGCAGCTCACTCAGGGATTGGCCAATTTGGACATCAGTCAAACCTCAGCCAACCAACCTCCTGCTATGTCCACCCCGGTGGGCGGGGCCAGGCCGAAGGTCCGCCTTAGCCCAGAGAAGGTCACCTGTGAAGGTGAAGTGAAGGCGGGGTCAGGTGAAGTGACTCCTGAGCAGAGCCAATCAGCAGAGAGTACGCTGCCACAGCCTCAGGTAAGCAGCTCTTATTATAAGACAATAAAAATGCGTCATAATGTCAAATATGCTGTTTGACATGATGATAAAAACGTCATCTTTTCTCACTCTGAAATATGACTTTATATTATGAATAATGGTGCAAATGTAACATTCTTTAATGTATCTGTTCACGTATCAGATACTGAACTCAACAATCGGCTCCTATTGAAACATGTGCATACAAACAGCATAATCTTTGTACGGTGTACACTTTGTTCTGTGACAACAGAAGATAATAAAGCTGAGAAACAATAGATAACACAGAAGCAAATAAGGACCGATAAAATACGTAAAAACACAGATACAGAACAGGACATTCATGATAGAACTAGAGTTATCACCCTGTTACCGGTTGTTTGACTCCTCCAACCAGTCAGGTTTCAGTTTCCATCCACGTCTGTCCAGACTCAGATAATACCTGTAATGAAGACTGAAGGAACTGAATTAAAGGTATAAAGTGTATTTTATGTCTAAACTCAATTCAATTATCAATTCAATTTTATTTATATAGCGCCAAATCACAACAAAAGTCCTCTCATGACACTTTACAAATAGAGCAGGTCTAGACCAACTCTTTATAATGTTATTACAGAGACCCAACAGTTCCCACCATGAGAAGCACTATGGAGACAGAGGAGAGGAAGAACTTCCTTTAAGAGGCAGAAACCTCGAGCAGAACCAGACTCTAGATGGGCGAGAGAGGGAGAGAGAGGGAGATAGACGTAGAGACACAGACAGACAGACAGACAAGCGGAGAGGCAGAGATGTATGGCAGCACTAGCAGTAGCCATAGCAGCTATAATTATAATAATAATGGAAATATGACTGATAATAGTAGTTACAGCTGTAATAATAGTTGAGATTAATAATAGCTATAACAGCTTTAATAGTAACAGAACTACGACTAAACATAATAATTGTAGTGATGAGAGTCAGGCAGGCCCATGGCAGCAGCACCCAGGTGTACCAGGACCACGATCCACAGGAACCTGCGAGACGACAAAGCACAAAGAAACTCCGGGAAGATACAAAGTTAGCAACATGCATTGGAGGGACATGAATGTGTAAAGATGGAGAGGGAGAGGAGGAAAGCTCAGTGCATCATGGGAAGTCCCCCAGCAGTCTAGCCCTATAGCAGCATAACTAGGGGCTGGTCCAGGCAGGCCTGAGCCAGCCCTTAACTATAAGCTTTATCAAAAAGCAAAGTTTTAAGCCTACTCCGAAAAGTAGAGAGTGTGTCTGCCTCCTGGACCCAAACAGGGAGCCGATTCCACAGGAGAGGAGCTTGATAGCTGAAGGCTCTGGCTCCTGTTCTGCTTTTGGAACCACAAGTAACCCTGCATTCTGGGAGCGCAGCGCTCTAGTGGGGTAATAGGGTACTATGAGTTCTTTAAAATATGATGGTGCTTGACCAGTAAGAGCTTTGTAGGTCAGGAGAAGGATTTTAAACTCTATTCTAGATTTTACAGGGAGCCAGTGCAGCGAAGCTAATACAGGAGAAATATGATCTCTTTTCCTGGTTCCTGTCAGTACACGTGCTGCAGCATTCTGGATCAGCTGGAGAGTCCTCAGGGACTTATTGGGACAGCCTGATAATAAGGAATTGCAATAATCCAGCCTAGACGTGACAAATGCATGGACTAGTTTGCATCTGTTTGAGACAGGATCTTCCTGATGTTTCAATGTTATGGAGGTGAAAGAAGGCCGTCCTTGAAGTTTGTTTTACGTGGGAGTTAAAGGACATGTCCTGATCAAAGACAACTCCGAGATTCCTCACGGTGGCGCTGGAGGCCAGGGCAATGCCATCTAGGGTAACAATATCCTTAGATACTGTGTTTCTGAGGTGTTCAGGGCCAAGAACAATAACTTCTGTCTTGTCCGATTTCAACATCAGATGATTGCAGGTCATCCAGGTCTTTATGTCCTTAAGGCATGCTTGGAGCTTGGCTAACTGATGAGGTTCTTCTGGCTTGATCGATAGATATAACTGGGTATCATCCGCATAGCAATGAAAACGTATGGAGTGTTTTCTAATAATATCTCCTAAAAGAAGCATATATAAGGTGAATAGTATTGGTCCAAGCACAGAACCTTGTGGAACTCCATGACTGACTTTGGCATACATGGAGGATTCATCGTTAACATGTACAAACTGAGATCGATCTGATGAATACGACTTAAACCAGCTTAGTGCGGTTCCTTTGATGCCAATTAAATGTTCCAGTCTCTGTAATAGGATATGATGATCAATGGTGTCGAATGCAGCACTAAGATCTAACAAAACAAGTACAGAGACAAGTCCTTTGTCTGATGCAGTTAGAAGGTCATTTGTAACTTTCACCAGTGCTGTCTCTGTGCTATGATGAGCTCTGAAACCTGACTGAAAGTCCTCAAGCAACTTATTGTCATGTAGAAAATCACACAGCTGGTTGGCGACTGCTTTCTCAAGAATCTTGGAGAGAAAGGGAAGGTTAGTTATAGGTCTATAGTTGGCTAAAACCTCTGGATCAAGAGTGGGCTTTTTAAGAAGAGGTTTAATTACAGCTACTTTAAAGGACTGAGGTACGTAGCCTGTTAATAAAGACAGATTGATCATGTCTAGTAAAGAAGTGCTGACTAAAGGTAAAACCTCTTTAAGCAGCCAGGTTGGGATGGGGTCTAAGAGACAAGTTGATGGCTTAGATGAAGAGATGGTTTTAGTAATTTGGTGAAGGTCAATGGGAGAAAAGCAATCTAAATATACATCAGGTTTTACAGCTGTTTCTGAGATTCCTGTGTTTGAAGGTAAGGTACCACCTGAAGACAGGAGGTGATCAATTCTGTCTCTAATAGTTAGAATTTTATCATTAAAGAAGCTCATGAAGTCATTACTGCTGAGGGTTATAGGAATACATGGCTCCATAGAGCTGTGACTCTCTGTCAGCCTGGCTACAGTGCTGAAGAGAAACCTGGGGTTGTTCTTGTTCTCTTCTATTAATGATGAGTAATAGGCTGCTCTGGCTTTACAGAGGGCCTTCCTATAAGTTCTAAGACTATCTTGTCAAATTGAATGTGATTCCTCCAGTTTGGTGGAGCGCCATTTCCTTTCAAGTTTCTGCACTGTTTACTTTAATTTGCGGCTTTGGGTGTTATACCATGGAGCCGACTTTCTTTGTTTTATTATCTTCTTTTTAAGAGGGGCAATAGAGTCAAGTGTCAGTCGCATTGAGCTTGCAGCACTGTCAACAAGACCGTCCATTTGAGAGGGACGAAGGTTAGCATAGGAGTCCTCAGTTGTATTGAGACATGGCATTGAATTTAATGCCGATGGAATTACATCCTTAAATTTAGCTACAGCACTATCAGATAGATAGGAATTCAAAAGTTATTAAATAATGGTCTGATAACAAAGGATTCTGTGGAAAGACTTTTAGATGTTCAATTTCAAGTCCATATGTCAGAACCAGGTCAAGGGTGTGATTAAAACAGTGAGTGGGTTTCTGTACCTTCTGACAGAAGCCGATCGAATCCAATAATGAGATAAACGCAGTACCAAGGCTATCCTTATCAACGCCCTCATGAATAGTTCCACATAGAACAGTGTTTTCCAGGTTGGGAGTGAGAGACTCAGAACGAGGCTTTCCAATGAGTTATAATCCAGTTTAGGTCTAGAGTTCATCAACAGGCTTGAGTCAAAGATGGCTGCAGCTCCACCTCCTCGGCCGGTGCCTCGAGGGATGTGAGTATTAGTATGACTGGGCGGAGTGGATTCATTCAGGCTGACATACTCTTCATGACACAGCCAGGTTTCTGTCAGACACAGTAGATCAATATGATTCTCTGATATTAGCTCGTTTACTAATACAGCTTTAGATGACAGAGATCTGATGTTTAACAGTCCACACTTCATTGTTTTGGCCTATAGCAGACAGACAGACAGACAAGCGGAGAGGCAGAGATGTATGGCAGCCCTAGCAGTAGCCATAGCAGCTATAATTATAATAATAATGGAAATATGACTGATAATAGTAGTTACAGCTGTAATAATAGTTGAGATTAATAATAGCTATAACAGCTTTAATAGTAACAGAACTACGACTAAACAACTAAGTGTAAACAACTGTGAGATTAGCACAAAAGATCGCTAAAAGAAGGAGAGAACTATCAGTGTTAAGCAGAACTAGTGTACGTTTAAGTGGTTAGCGGCTGATTAGCCGCTGTAATGAAATATATAACAAACAAATATAACTTTTTTCAGCTTAGAGCAGCCAAACACACACGCTACCAGTGACACAGAAACTAGAAGTGAAGCAATACGCTTATCGCAGTACGTCAGCCAACCAAATGATAAATGGAAGTTATCACCATATTGATGACACATGTTTGACTCCAGTGAATATACATAGTTGAAGTGATCAATGAAGGATTATCATAGATATCTAAACAGGATCACATGTACTTGATTACTGTGTAAACATGGATTCTTCCAGAGTTCAGCTACACAGTTATTCTTTCCATCCTGAAGACATCGTTGATAATCAATCAATCATCAGTTGTATATTTGTATTTCTGCTTTCAGCTCAAGCACCAACCTCAAAAACTGAAGCCAGTGCTGAAGTTCCTTAAACCTTGAACTTTGTAATGGCCAGCAGGGGGTGACTCCACTGGTTGCAAAGAGAAGTCTGATTGTATAGAACAGGGATATTCAACTAATATTCCAGTTAGAGGTCCAGTTAGAGAAAATTTCCCCAAGCAAAGGTCCGGAACATCATCATGTCGAACTTGCGTTGTGATTTAGTGTGATATATATTGAAGTAGCCTAGTAGTTGTATCAACGTCTGCATGTGATCAACAACTGACTGTCAAATCAAATAAAGAAAGTACAATTCAAAAACATGACAATATTTATTGTCACTTAACATTGAACTATACAGATATATAATACTGTAGATATGTATAATGTTCTTCTCTCATTAAGTAAAAGAAGGGCTGCATTTAAAAATACAAGAAAGAAAATAAATAAAATAGCTTTTGAAAAAATGTACATCTTAAAACAAAGTGCTTAATTTTAGAAAAACAAAATAAAGTGTAGCAGCAGCTTGAGTTTCCCTTTTTCTTTGTGAACTGTTTTACATCTTAACAGTCTCAACCAATTTCACAATAAATAATGTGTCTTCTCTCCCTCCCGCTCACTCGTCTCTCCGTCTTCTCTCCCTGTGTCGGTCACTCGCCTCTCACCTCTCTTGTCTGTCTGTATTCAGAGTCACAGTGTTTATCGCCTGGAATGCACAGATTTGATTGGCTGAGTAGCGTCACGTGGGCTGGCGTAACTCGTATGCAATTGGTCTGTGAGTTTCCTGATCCGCAAAACCACTGCCCTGTCAAAATTTAAAATCCCTTAATAATTTATTGATTATAGGTCAGGGTCCGTATAGGACGGCATCTGGGTCCGGACTCGGACCGCGGTCCGCCTGTTAGTGACCCACGGTATATAAGTCTATGAGAGAATGACCCACTCACTGGATTTATGACCTCAGTAAACATTGTCCTCATGAGTTCATGGTCTCAGTCGCTAGTTTCAAGTCTTCTTCAATACAGCATGATGTACATTTAGTAGATTATGGTCCCATTTAGGAGTCGGCTAACTTTGTTAGAAGCTACTTCATACGGCGTAGCCAGGAGCCAGGTGCAGTCAGGTTGCAGGTGTAGGTAGAGTGCAGAGTGTTCTCGGGTTCTCAGATCCCCGGCTTCACCCTCTCGTCCAAATATGGTCACTTCTGGTTCCAGAAAAACAAGATGGCGACGACCAAAATGCCAAACTGGAGGCTTCAAAACTGTAGTCCACAAACCAATGGGGGACGTCACAGAGGCTACATCCATTTCTGTTAAACTGTCTCAGCACTGCTGTTACTACACAGAGGCTGAACCAGAGTCCGGATCAGGTATCTGATGTAAGAGGTAACATTTTCTGAAGGCAGGCGTCCAGATCCAGGGTCTCCAACATGGTCCAAGTCTCACTGTCTGTGATGCTGTTGTTGTCTCTTGTCTGTAACTCGTCCACCTCACGCTCACTGTGTCTCCATTTCCTCTTGTTCTGTCTTATTATAACGGATTTTATTTATTATGTTATGTCTTCTTATCTTATTAACCCTTCGCAGGCTGTTGCCGTGGCAGCGTTGGAGTCGGTTGCCCCTGGAGACGAGGCTGCTGGTGGAGTGGGGCCGGAGCCAGAGACAGAGGGAGCGTGTGGTTGGTCAAAGCCTCAGGTGTCTCTGGAGCTGAAGTGTGGAGGACAGACAGACGTCAGAAAATATTATTATATCATTTAATAATTACCTGTCTCTCTATCCGTCTGTCTTCATGTTACTAACCTGTCTCTCTGTCTGTCTGTCTCCAGACTCCTCTGTATGTGGTGGACCCTCTGTCCTGGTGTCCTCACCTGGATGTGGTTAAGCCCCCCCCCCCCTCAGGTATAGATGTCTTCCTGTCGTGTCAGGACTGCGGCTCTGACGCTGAGAACTGGACCTGTCTCACCTGCTACCAGGTGACCTGTCTCACCTGTCCATCACATCTCTGTCTCACCAGCTGATGATGTCACGTGTCTCACCTGCTGTGCTTCCTGTCTCAGGTGTTCTGTGGTCGTTATGTTAATGAGCACATGGTGACTCACGGCGTGGTGGCAGAGCACCCGGTGGTCCTGAGCTTCTCGGACCTGTCTGTGTGGTGTTACCTGTGTGAGGCCTATGTCCACAACCAGGTAACGTTCAGCAGGTGTGACCGTGAATATTCGTTTCAGGCTCAGCAGCCTGAACTCATTTAGAATAGCTGTATGAAGATAATGCAGGTTAATAATTCACGTTAATAACACATGTTAACAATACACGTTAATAATACACGTTAACAATAAACGTTAATAACACATGTTAACAATACACGTTAATAATACACGTTAACAATACACGTTAATAACACGTTAACAATACACGTTAATAACGCACGTTAACGATACACGTTAATAACGCACGTTAAAAATACACGTTAACAATAAATGTTAACAATACACGTTAACACATTAATAACACATGTTAATAATACACGTTAATAACACATACAGTATGTTAATAATACACGTTAACACATGTTAATAATAAACGCGAATAATACACGTTAATAACACATGTTAACAATACACGTTAATAATACATGTTAACAATACACATTAATAATACACGTTAATAACCCACATTAATAATACACGTTAATAACACACGTTAATGATTCGTGTTAATACACATTAACAACAGTGACTACTGCAGTACAGAATGCACAACATCCTCAATAATATCCACAGAGTGGATTATATTATAGTCAGACATGTTATGAATTATTGTATTATTTTTATTCGTATTATTATTATTAATAATAACATTGTTATTATTATTACTATTAATATTTTCGTCATTGTACATGAATAAACTTTTTTTGTGTTCAGATTCTGTTTGAAGCTAAAAACGCTGCTCACTGGGCCAAGTTTGGAGAGGAGGTCCCTCCATGGAGCTGAGAGGAGGAGGAGGCGATGGAGGAGAGGAGGAGATAAAAAGGAGGAGGAGATGAAGAGAAGGAGGAGATGAAGAGAAGGAGGAGGAGATGAGAAGGAGATGAGGAGGAGATAAAAAGGAGGAGATGAAGAGGAGGATGACGGCTGTTTCTGTTTTTTTGCTCTTTTTCAGTTTCCCTTCCTTCAGTCTGATTGGACTGTTTAGTGCGTTGCCATGGATACCGCAGCCAGCAGCAGTGGTGCTTTGTGGGAAACGTAGTTGAATCCCTTGACGTCTACGGTGTCCCACAACTGCCAAAATACAAACTCACAAGCAAAAAAGAACAAATGAAGAATTGTTTTTATTTATTTATTTTTTTAACTGCAGATTGGTGCTGAAGATCCCCATCGTCATCTTCATCGTCAGAACTCGTCCGCAGGCTGTGGGTTCACCAGCAGAGCGTTCACCAGCAGAACGTCAGTGATGTCGTGGGGCTTTAATCACTCAAACTTCACGCTGAGCGTCTGAATCCTGAAGCTACAACAGTGACTTCAGCTTCGATAAAACGGAATACATTTTCAGCTGTGACATAAAGTGACACCATCATCATCATCATCATCATGCGGTGACTCTCCCTGATGGTGCGTTCAAGGACACACTTTTTGCTTCAATCGAGGCCGACTGATTCTCCTTTTGATTTGATCTATAAAACTGACTAAAACATTTGTTCCTGTTGAACTTCCTGTTGAACTTCCTGTCGTCCTGCAGGAAGCTGTGAGTTTGACTTGTGTCTGTTAAAGACAAATGATTTGATGTTGACGTGTTAATAATATTCAGATGATATTTTAATCACAGGTTGTTGACAGAAGCATGGAGTCTTTTCTGCCATCGTAGTTCAGTAAACTGAATACTTCATATTGTTTCTACACTTTTGAACATCTTTTCTAAAGCTGGACGTAAAGACGTGAAATTACAAACTTTAAACAAAGACTTTCTAGCTACAAACTTCAGTCTAAAAGTTTCAAACTCAGCAGTTTGATGTTTTGTGTTTTAGGTGTGTTTGATTTACAGACTGTGTGGGACGGAGATGGCAGTGGAGATACGAGGACGTCTGTGTGCAATATTCTGTTTCTGAACAACATCTGTTGTAAATGTTTTATTACTATTAAAATGTGGTTTGTATGTATTTTAGTTTCCTGTATTGTGTTCTTCCTCCAGCACTTGGTCATTAGTCACTCATTAATTGAGTAATAATGAAGAAAACAAGAGAAACAACGTGAATAATCAGTTTCATAAAGCAGCTGATGAATCTGAAATTCATCTTTTTCTGTGAAATCTACTTTTTAACACTTAAAAACCTTCCTAATTCAAACTATTTATTATTAGATGAATTGATATTTCGTTCAGTCTTCGTCCAGACAAACTTTTATTTCTGACTAAAACCACGAAGTTAAAACAAAACAAAGACCCCGTCCACTGATGAAGGCTGAAAGCTCCAGAAACAGTAAGTGAATCTTCTGATGAAGCTGCAGTCACCAAGATGCAGAAAGAACCTGGAAGTAGTTTTATTTTGATGTTGACTTCCTGTCTTTGGGCAGAGGACGGTTTGATGGAGGAAGAGTTGGTGTAGAACTGTCTTAATAAATGAGTAGAGTAGAACAGCTGCAGCTGTTTATCAGTCCAGATATTTCCGCCTGCAGGAGGCGCTGCGGAGCTTCATTATGTAAACCAGGGATATTCAACTAAAATTCCAGTTAGAGGTCCAGTTAGAGAAAATTTCCCCAAGCAAAGGTCCGGAACATCATCATGTCGAACTTGTGTTGTGATTTAGTGTGATATATATTGAAGTAGCCTAGTAGTTGTATCAACGTCTGCATGTGATCAACAACTGACTGTCAAATCAAATAAAGAAAGTACAATTCAAAAACATGACAATATTTATTGTCACTTAACATTGAACTATACAGATACATAATACTGTAGATATGTATAATGTTCTTCTCTCATTAAGTAAAAGAAGGGCTGCATTTAAAAATACAAGAGAGAAAATAAAGAAAATAGCTTTTGAAAAAATGTGCATCTTAAAACAAAGTGCTTCATTTTAGAAAAACAAAAAGTGTAGCAGCAGCTTGAGTTTCCCTTTTTCTTTGTGAACTGTTTCACATCTCTTCATATGTCTCTCTGTCTGTCTGTCTCCAGACTCCTCTGTATGTGGTGGACCCTCTGTCCTGGTGTCCTCACCTGGATGTGGTTAAGCCCCCCCCCCCCCTCAGGTATAGATGTCTTCCTGTCGTGTCAGGACTGCGGCTCTGACGCTGAGAACTGGACCTGTCTCACCTGCTACCAGGTGACCTGTCTCACCTGTCCATCACATACTCTGTCTCACCAGCTGATGATGTCACGTGTCTCACCTGCTGTGCTTCCTGTCTCAGGTGTTCTGTGGTCGTTATGTTAATGAGCACATGGTGACTCACGGCGTGGTGGCAGAGCACCCGGTGGTCCTGAGCTTCTCGGACCTGTCTGTGTGGTGTTACCTGTGTGAGGCCTATGTCCACAACCAGGTAACGTTCAGCAGGTGTGACCGTGAATATTCGTTTCAGGCTCAGCAGCCTGAACTCATTTAGAATAGCTGTATGAAGATAATGCAGGTTAATAATTCACGTTAATAACACATGTTAACAATATTTATATTTAAAGTGCTTAATTTTAGAAAAACAAAAAGTGTAGCAGCAGCTTGAGTTTCCCTTTTTCTTTGTGAACTGTTTCACATCTTCACAGTCTCAACCAATTTCACAATAAATAATGTGTCTTCTCTCCCTGTGTCGGTCACTCACCTCTCCCGTCTGTCTGTATTCAGAGTCACAGTGTTTATCGCCTGGAATGCACAGATTTGATTGGCTGAGTAGCGTCACGTGGGCTGGCGTAACACGTATGCAATTGGTCTGTGAGTTTCCTGATCCGCAAAACCACTGTCCCGTCAAAATTTAAAATCCCTTAATAATTTATTGATTATAGGTCAGGGTCCGTATAGGACGGCATCTGGGTCCGGACTCGGACCGCGGTCCGCCTGTTAGTGACCCATGATGTAAACGGACTGACGAGCTTGTTGGCAGAGGAGTCTCCACATCAGAATCAGAAATACTTTATTGATCCCGGGGGGGTGGGAATTGTACAGTACTGGTGCCTCCATTCAAGAGTAGAAAGTAGCATAAATTTAGAGCTAAAAGTATGTAGAAAATATAAAAATAAAATAAAAATATACACATTTACAGTATTTAAGTCAAAAATAAAAGTTAAAAAAAATACAATAACAATGTATATGTATGTGTATATATACATATGTATGTATTGCACTGAAACATTTAAAGAATAAATAATGAGGTAGTATATGAACAGGTGAAGCAGGTCCAGAATCAGTCTGTGTCTTCTGAGTGTCTGACCCTCAGAGGGAGGAGCTGAACAGTCTGATGGACACAGGCAGGAATGATTTCCTGTGGCGCTCTGTTGGACATTTGGGAGGAATGAGTCTCCCACTGAAGCTGCTCTTGTGTCCGACCAGTACGTCATGGAGAGGATGTGAGACATTGTCCAAGATGCCCCGCAGCTTGGACAGCATCCTCCTCTCTGCCACCACCGTCAGAGAGTCCAGCTCCACCCCCACAACGTCACTGGCCTTGCGGATCAGTTTGTTGAGTCTGTTACATACATCCGGGGATGTAGAGCTGCCCCCCCCCCCGCCCCCTCCTCCTCCCTCTTCTCTTCCTCCTCTCTTCATCCTATCCTCCGCC